>NC_071634.1:3639955-3834955 GCF_014839835.1 Dryobates pubescens
ACAGTTTCAAGCTGTGCCAGGGGAAGTTTAGGCTTGAGGTGAGGAGAAAGTTCTTCCCAGAAAGTGTAATTGGCCATTGGAATGTGCTGCCCAGGGAGGTGCTGGAGTTCCTGTCCCTGGAGGTGTTCATAAAAGGCTTGGATGTGGCACTTGGAGCCATGGTTTAGTTGTCAGGAGGTGTTAGGTATTAGGTAATACGTTGGACTTGATGCCCTCTGAGGCCTTTTCCAACCAGGCTGATTCTGTGATTCTATTTACACCAGCCCAAAGGAAGCAAATACTCATACACCTTACTGTTTTGCCTCAGCCATTCAGATCTGTTTGTAAAGAACACCCCAGATAATTTGCCCCCTTTTACACAGAATGTGGCAAAGAGTTTTGAATCTATGTCCACTGATTCATCTTTGGGGTTTTTGGAGGGCAATATTTGACTCCCTAGTCTGTGTTTGCCAAAGTGTGAGTTTATTCAAAGGCATCCAAACTTAAGCCCAACAAATGAGATAGGAGGTGGAAGTATGGTGTCTAAACACAGATTCACAGATTGTATTGGGTTGGAAAGGACCCTCAAAAGTCATTTTGTCCACCCCTGCTGCAGGCAGCAGGGATACCTCCAACTAGATCAGGTTGCACCAGGCCACACCAAGTCTGATCTCCAGTGTCTCCAGGGATGGGGCTTCAACCACATCTCTGGCAACCTTTTCCAGTATTTCACCACTCTCATTATGAAGAACTTCCTCCTGTTATCCCACCTGAATCTCCACTGCTGCAGTTTCAAACCTTTGCCCCTTGTCCTATCACCACAGACCCTTCTAAACAGTCCCTCCCCAGCCTTCATGCAGGTACCCTTCAGATATTGGTCTCCCTGGAGCCTTCTCTTCTCCAGGCAGAACAAACCAAAGCCTCTCGGTCTGTCTTCACAGGAGAAATGCTCCAACCCCCTGACCATCTTTGTGGCCCTCCTCTGGCCCAACTCCATCAGGTCCATGTCTCTTCTGTATTGGGTGCCCCAGAGCTGGACACAGTACTCCAGGTGTGGTGGGATCGCAGCAGAGCAGAGTAGTGGGGAAGAATCACCTCTCTTGACCAGGTGGCCACACTTCTTTTGATGCAGCCCCAGCTGCAATTTGCCTTCTGGGACATAAGAAGCTGGAATCAGCTCTGAGGACCCAAGAGTGTTGAAAGAGGGTAAAAATTCCTCACAAGACCTTAATCCATCTATCAGAAAACAAGGCATGTGGGGCTAGTGGTTTTTTTGAACTGCATTAACTACTCTCTTCACCGTCTTCATGAGGAGAAGGTAGCCTTGAGTTTCCCCATGAGACTCTTCAGTTCCTCCAGGAAGCCTCAGACAGAAAATCAAATCTGGCCTGCTATAGCTTTAGAGCTGTAGCAAATCCAGTTGAAAAAGAATGGCAAATGACACGAGAAATGGGGGCATCAGAAACTGAAAACAACAGAAGAATGACACGAGAAACAAAACCTTCTCCAGACAGTCTTGAGCTGAATTGTGGTGACCAGTTGGAAGAACAGTTCATCAGTTTCTATGTCTGCAAGCCCCATTTGTCCTCAGTCTCTTTTCAGGGACAGGGTGTGTCTGTTTAGGCTGGGTGCCTCCAAAAAAGAAGCCAAAGAGTTGACACCCCCAGTGTCTAGAGTGTCCATCTCAGTGGGTGGACACAGGCAGTGGTGGATCACAAACCCTGCACCCTTACACACCTAGCTGCAAAGTTACTGTCGCTCTCGGTCTTCCCTCTCTGCTCCTGTGGGAGAGAGATGTTCTCCTATCTGGTAACAGTGGGGGAATATCTAAGGCTGCTTTGGCCACAGTAATGTTGCTTTTTCCCCTGTGCAATCTTGGCCTGTTTAGACGTAGTACCAGGGCAAAAGAGGGGGGGCAAGGAGGAGAGGGCAGCCTGGAACCAGCCTAGCAATGTGGGTGTGGGGCAAGAGCCCTGGGGATTTTTGGTGAACCCTAGGTGGGAAGAAGGGAAGTGTTGGGGTTTTGTTCTGGTGTAAAGGAACTTGTGTGTGGTGAGGGACCTTTTAGGGTGTCAGGTAATGATACGAGTAGGGGAAATGGAGCAGAACGTGAAATGGGTGGATTCAGCTTGGATGTTAGGAAGAAGTTCTTCCCCATGAGGGTGGTGAGAACCTGGCACAGGTTGCCCAGGGAGGTGGGGGAAGCCTCATCCCTGGAGGTTTTTGCAGCCAGGCTGGAGGTGGCTGTGAGCAACCTGCTGTAGTGTGAGGTGTCCCTGCCCATGGCAGGGGGGTTGGAACTGGCTGATCCTTGAGGTCCCTTCCAACCCTGACAATTCTAGGATTAGATTGGGGATTTCAGAATACAGAATTCACCAGATTTCTTTGAACTTTATATGCTTTGCTATGCTCACCACTAGGCTTTGTAGTTTTTGCAGTATATGAGTTGCCTTTTCATCTAAACTTTCCATTGCTATCCAATCCAATTGCATGAGCATTATTCTTTTGCCCCTTTTGGAGCAACAGAGCAATCTGTCCTGCTTTAAACTAGGACACATAGGAAACACAAACTAAGAAAGTCCACATGTGCTACTACCAATGTTATTTTGGCTGCTTTGTCTTAGAGTGAAACCTAAGTTTCCTAGGCATTTCAGCCTGGTGATGCTCATAAAAATCAATGGCAGCATCTTTCAATCCCATTACAGACTTATGAAAACTGACCTCTTCATCTGCTGCAATTACAGGATTGCAACTGGCACTTGTTAGCTTCATCTACAGCATTGGAAGTTCTTGGAAGTTGATTTTATGGTAATAAAATCAGTTTAGCTATTTAAATGCCTGCAAGTGGAGGTCAGCCAAGTTGCACTGCATCCCATCTGCTGTGCTGCAGTTCCAAGCCAAGAGAGCTTTCAATGCACATGAGATGGAAAGAGGAGCACCTCTAACAGACACTGCAAACTAAAATAAGCTCAGAGAGCTCAAACAGGTTAAGACTCAACCAACCACAAGCAGTGGCTGCAGGATATTATTCTCTTGCTGCAGCTTGAAAGAAAATAGTGAAGACATGTATCTTCAGGCTGCATGAGGAAGGAAAGGTTGATGCTCCCCTTAGACACATGCCACTGGTGGTCTCACTTTCAAAGAGATGTGGTATTACAGTGCTATTACAAGGGACAAATTTGATGCAAATAAAGCATTCTGAGCTTTCACAGGAGGGTAATTACAAGAACATAATATCCTCACTGCAAGCAACTGAGGGCAGGATTAGAAGCACACCACAGGCAACAGCAGCAACTTCTGCAGTGAACATCTTTTACTGCAGACATGACTTTTGTCAGTACAGGCTCACCATGGGTAACTCAGCATTAGATGTCTAAAAGACATTTATTGTCACCTGTATAGATTCCCTACAAAGTTAAACAAGAGAAAAAGTTACCTTCAAGTATCACAGAGTATTAGGGGTTGGAAGGGACCTCTAGAGATCACCAAATCCAACCCCGCTGCCAGAGCAGGAAATCCTAAGGCAGGTGACACAGGAACACATCCAGCTAGGTTTTGAAAGTCTTCAGAAAAGGAGACTCCACAACATCTCTAGGCAGCCTGTTAGAGTGCTCCAGCAGCCCCACAGCAAAGCAAATTGTCCTCATGCTGAAGTGGAACCTCCTGTGTTTCAGCTTATACCTTTTGTCCCTTGTACTATCATTGGGCACCATTGAAAAGAGCCTGGCACCTTCATCCTGACACCCACCCCTCAGATATTTGTTGACATTGATCAGACCCCCTCTCAGTCTTCTCTTCTCCAGAGCAAACAGCCCCAGAGCTCTCAGTCTTTCTTCAAGCAGAAATGTTCAAGTCCCTTCACCATCTCATTGCTCTCCACTGGACTCTCTCCAGCAGATCCCTGTCTCTCTTAAACTGGAGAGCCCAAAACTGGACACCATATTCTAAGTGTGCTCTCACCAGGGCAGAGCAGAGGAGAAGCAGAACCTCCCTAGAACTACTGGACATATTCAAGTCAGTGCATCTCAGGTACTTTGACTGATGACTCTACTTCCAGCATTGTAAGACAGACCTTTCAGAAGTACAAGTCTCTACAGCAATGACCCAGAAGGTATAGAGAAAAAGATTAGTCTAAGGCAGAAAGTGGGGAAAATTAATTTCATCTGGTATGAGAGAAAGGTTCTAGCTATTTAAAAGTAATCCTGGAAGTATACTATGTTTACTTTTACTGCCTTATATATAGTAAAGCGTAGGCTGCATCTAATGGCTTGTAACTGCTGGAGGCATCTTGCTCACTTGTATCTAGTTTACTATTTCATGTGAGATGTCAGCCTAAATTCAAAAGATAGTACAGTTACAATCCAGAAACTGGAACAAGAGTGAAAGCCTCACTGATGAACAACTGACAGCAATCACAGACATCACATTCTTCTTCTCAGTCTGCCACAGGTCCAAGAATATACTCAAGGGAAATCACAGAAGTGCTGTGGGGGGAGAAGGCTCCTAAGACCACAGAGGTAAACTATTACCTGACCTTACCAAGGCTGGTGCTAAACCATGTCCTTCAGCACCATATCTCTGCCTCTTTTCAACATCTCACAGGCTAGGATTCAGCTGCCTCCCTGGGCAACCTGTTCCAGTAGTTGAGAACACAGTCAAGAAGTTTCTTCTGATAGCCACCAAAGACCTTCTCTGGTACAACCTGAAACCATTTCTTCTTGTCCCCTCACTTGTTACTAGGGAGAACAGACCAAACCTCACTTTGATCCAACCTCATTTCACAGAGTTGTAGAGAGCAAGGAGGTCTCCCCTCAGACTAAACACCCCCAGCTCTCTCAGCTGCTCCTCACCAGCCCTGTTCTCCAGAGCCTTCACCAGCTTCATTGCCCTTCTCTGGGCCCACTCCAGCGTCTCAAAGTCTTTCTTGAAAAGACATCTCCCCTTAAAGGATGCAGAGATGTGGTGCACTGAATCTGGTGCTAAGCCAAGTCCCTCAGCAATATTTCTATGTATCTTTTAAGCATCTCCAGGTTTAATGATTAAACAAACAAACAAACAAGTTCAACTACCAAAACCTAATCTGATCTAAGACAGACTTCTGGTGCTCTTGAGCACTAAAAGGTGTCTGAGGCAAGCCCTAAATTTCTAACTTGAGTCAAGTTAGAAGCTGTGGTGGGTTGAAAGGCTGATCCTTCCTTCCCTCCCACCATGGGCAGAAAAAAGAGAGACTCAACGGGATTGCAGATGTGGTGGAAAGCTTAAATGGAAAAGCAGTGAATATTTTACAGGAAACCACAAGGCACAGTGACAAAACAGATCCAAAGCATACCCAAAAGCATCCCAACACTTCCCTTTCCCCACCTGAAGGTACACCCAAAACCCCCAGGGCTCTTTCTTTCCCCCCTCTCCACTGTTAGGCTAATCTCAGCTGGTCAGATCTGAGACTGCCCTTTCCCCCTTCTCCTCCAGGCATTAGGCCTGGCCAGGCTCCAAGAGGCCTCAAGAGGACTCCCCCTCCATTACCAGACAAGGACCATCTCCATAGGAGCAGTGAGGGAAGAAAGAGGAAGTGCAGGACTTTGCAGGTGGTTTATGTAGGGAGCAGGACATTATGGGATCAAATACACAGCTTCCTGCGTCCACCCACTGGGATGGACCCTTGGGACACCAGAGGTGTGCCTTCTGTAGCAGCAGCAGGGGGGCACCCAGCCTGAACCACCACAGAAGCCTTGGATTCCAATTCCAGGATGAAGACTGACACTGGCTGTGAAGATGGAGGAAGACTTCTTTCACACCAACCAAGAATCTTTTACTCATGGCTTGCAAAATGCCAAACATTTGTATTAAACATTACACAACAAGAAGGAACAGAAGTTGCTATTATCCTGCTTTGAAGATGTGAGAAATAATTCTTCTCTAAAACAGAATAAAAATAATATTCTTTAAAAGGGATAAGACTTTAAGAAGCTGGGGAAAAAAAAAAACAAACACAAAAAGGCCAGTAAAGACCAGAAATGGGATCATAACTCTGAAAAATGATTGCAGAAGACCTCTCTGTGATTGTAACTAACACAGAAAAAATGAGGAAATATGCTAAAAGACTCCTACCGAGTTTGGGTCTATTTAGGTAATGCCTCATTCAGCTGCCACCCAGCAAATTCCAAAATGGGGAAAGACATGCAAGCTTCTCAGGAGAATTCTGAGTTTTACTAAAGATAAAGCTGATGTAAAAGATGATTTCTGGCCATGATATACATATCAGCATCACAGAATGCCTGGGCCTGGAAGGGAAGTCTGGAGATCGTTGAGCCCAACCGACTGCCCGAGAAGAGTCATCTGGGGCAGGTCACACAAGAATGCATCCAGGTGGGATTTGAAAGTCTCCAGAGGAGGAGATTCCACAACTTCTCTGGGCAGCTTGCTCTAGGGCTCCAGCATCCTCACAGCAAAGTAGATTCTCCTCATACTGACCACAAGCCCCACGAGGAGAGGCTGCGGGAGCTGGGGTTGCTTAGCCTGGAGAAGAGGAGGCTCAGGGGAGACCTTCTTGCTCTCTACAACTCCCTGAAGGGAGGTTGTAGCCAGGAGGGGGTTGGTCTCTTCTCCCAGGCAACCAGCACCAGAACAACAGGACACATTCTCAAGCTGTGCCAGGGGAGGTTTAGGCTGGAGGTGAGGAGAAAGTTCTTCCCAGAAAGATTAATTTGCCATTGGAATGTGCTGCCCAGGGAGGTGGTGGAGTCACTGTCCCTGGAGGTGTTCAAAACAGGCTTGGATGTGGCACTTGGTGCCATGGTTTAGTCATGAGGTCTGTAGTGATTGGTTAGACTTGATTTTTGAGGTCTCTTCCAACCTTGGTGATTCTGTGTGTGTGTGAAACCTCCTGTGTTCCAACTTATGCCCATTGTTCCTTGTCCTATCACTGGACACCACTGAAAAGAGCCTGGCCCCTTCATCCTGACACCCACCTCTCAGATATTTATTGACAGTGATCAGATCCCCTCTCAGTCTTCTCTCCTCCAGACTACACAGCCCCAGAGCTCTCAGCCTTTCTTTATAGCAAATATGTTCAAGGTAACTTCTGCAGAAAACAGCAAAGGCTGAAAGATGTAAGGTAAGACTTAAGGTAAAACTGCACTTGCACAGCACCCTCCAGAGCTCCTACTGCTTTCTGGCTCTTTGCCATCTCATTCCCCGTACATCATTTCAGATGGGAAAATTGCTATCAGCGACTTTCAGAAATGAAAATATATGGTGTGACTCAGAAGTTTCTCTCTCAGCCAAAAAAAGCTGGAAAGGAGAAAAAAAAGATGGACTTGCACCTGAGGCAGAGGGGGAAGGGGGGGGAATAATGAATACTAGAATATTATAGTGCATTTGAAAGATCCATTAAGCTCAGTTTTTAATTGAGGAGACAGTAAATAAAAGACTGGCTGAAAATAATCAGATTAAATTAATGATTTAGGGCCTTCATGCTTTCATCTGTCAGGCTCTTGAAAATCATGTGTCACAAATTAGTATAATTAATGTTTTGCACCTTTTGTATCAGGTTGCTAGTGATCTATTCATCCTCTCTATGTACCATGATTCAATCAAATGGGCAAAAATCACTGGAATATTGAGATATTTGTGTGCAGCCCGGGGTACAAAAACCTCATCTCCCTCTTGCTTTCTCTTACACAGACTGAATGTGAAATGTTACAGCTTCCTACTTGTGCTATTTAAGTGGTTGACTATCTTCACACCAGTGGATGTCAAGGTAACTCAGCGCGTAGCTCAAATACGCTGTATGATTAGAGGTTTGATATTATGCAGCACTGTAAGTACAGGGGTCAGTACCAGCTGTTTCCTCTGTGCACTTCACATTTGATAATGGAAACCAACAAAATTACCAAGGACCCTTCTGTTGAAAGGGATGTCCTTTGATATTGTTATTATCTGAGTGGGATAACACAAAGCCCCAGCGCTTCTCTCCCACAGAAAGCCTCCTCAGCTGTATTGGCGTCCCAGCAAGAATAATTATCCCGCTGAGGAAGTCAGACTCCGAGTCAAATGAAGTATCATTATTGCTTCTGTCTCATTTTCCCTTCACCTATCTGAAAAGTTCTCTATGTTAATTTCCTTGCTCTTTTGCTAACACACGTTGCTGAGTGCCTTCCTCCTCCTCCCGACATTATGGCTACAGCAATTTTTGCAACCAAATTATATCCGTGGGACTTCTCAGTCATGTCAGAAGCAGAGGTTTCAGATCTCGTGGCTGCTCTTAACTGTTTCCTTGGGCAGAGGGAAATGTACAGATGCCTTTAAATGACAGCACACAGCATGTGTTGGAAAGGTGACAGCTGCTGCACACTCTGCATACCTATGGGTAAGAATTGTACTCGTTTTCATCAGAAGCAAAGGAAAATAAACAAACTTGAATCATAGAATCAAACAGGCTGGAAAAGACCTCAAAGATCATCAAGTCCAACCTGTCATCCAAGACCTCATGACTACTAGACCATGGCACCAAGTGCTACGTCCAATCCCCTCTTGAACACCTCCAAGGACGGTGACTCCACCACCTCCCTGGGCAGCACATTCCAATGGCCAATTACACTTTCTGGGAAGAACTTTCTCCTCACCTCCAGCCTAAGCCTCCCCTGGCACAGCTTGAGACTGTGTCCTCTTGTTCTGCTGCTGGTTGCCTGGGAAAAGAGACCAACCCCCACCTGGCTACAACCTCCCTTCAGGGAGTTGTAGAGAGCAAGGTCTCCTCTGAGCCTCCTCTTCTCCAGGCTAAGCAACCCCAGCTCCCTCAGCCTCTCCTCAAAGGGCTGTGCTCCAAACCCCACCCCAGCCTCATTGCCCTTCTCTGGACACACTCAAGAGTCTCAATGTCCTTCTGACCCCAGCCTGTAGCTCTGCATGGAGTTGTTGTGGCCAAAGTGCAAAACCCAGCACTTGGACTTGTTGAATGCCATCCTGTTGGACTCTGCCCATCTGTCCAGCCTGTCATAGTCCCTCTGTAAAGCTCCCCTGCCCTTTAACAGATCCACACCTGCCCCCCCGAACTTGGTGCCATCTGCAAACTTACTGATGATGGACTCAATCCCCTCATCCACATCATCAATAAAAGTATTGAATAGGCCCAACACTAAGCCCTGATGGGCCACCACTAGCGAGTCATTTAATTCGGTCCTTCAAAGGGTACAACCATGGAATTATACACTACAAGGAGGGACATCACACAATTTTTTGCTCTATCATAAAATGTTCTCATTATAAAGCAAGGGTGTGACTTTCTCACCTAGGTATAATGATCCAGGCATCAGGGTGGTATCACTAGCCTGGAAGTCCCTTGTTTTTCAGAGGCAGGCCCTCTAACCTACAATCCTTTTGCCTGCAAGAATTATGGGCACAGATCAAATCCTGACTTTTCCTCCCTTCCCTACCTTGTGCTTTTCAAGCATGACCTATTGTAAAGAGATTAAGGTTTACAGAACTCTTTTTTTTCCTCCTGAACTTTTCAAGTCTTGGAAGCACTTCAGGACCATCAAAACACAAGTTTTTTAACCTGTGTACTGTGAAAGGGAACTTGCTGTTAAGATTACACTTTCATGCTAAAATCCTTTTCTCGCGTTCTTATAAGGCTCTTAAGCAGTTGTCCTCAAGGCTGCAGTTCCTCATGCTTGCTCTGAGGCTGTAGGGGAAAAAAAAAAAGCACTTCCTGGAACTTTGAAGAAAATCCACTTAATTATTTGATTTGATTTTCAGCAGTCCAAGCTTGGAAATCAGGCAATAAACCCACCAACTTTTCACACTGAGCCGTGAGGCCAATTTTCCTTTATTATCACAGAGACCAAGGATTTTCTGCTAAAACACGATCCACACATTTGTTAGAATGCTCTTCTCAGGGAGCAGTGAGGTGGCTGGAGATAAAGTTCCAAAGAAAAACCCAAACTAAAGTATTAGAAGCTATTTTCAAACAGTGAGGAAACTTTTTATTCGGATTATGGTATTTTGCTGGGTAAGATCTGGGTATTTGCTGAATGATCGTATTATTGTACTTATCTAACCCACTCCAGCTGATCCTGCTTGGCCTGCAGTAGGAATAGTGTGGACAGCAGGAGCAGGGAAGTCATTGTGCCCCTGTACTCTGCATTGGTTAGGCCACACCTTGAGTCCTGTGTTCAGTTCTGGGCCACTCAGTTTAGGAAGGACATTGAGACACTTGAAGGTGTCCAGAGAAGGGCAATGAGGCTGGGGAGGGGTCTGGAGCACAGCCCTGTGAGAAGAGGCTGAGGGAGGTGGGGTTGCTTAGCCTGCAGAAGAGGAGGCTCAGGGGAGACCTCCTTGCTCTCTACAACTCCCTGAAGGGAGGTTGTAGCCAGGTGGGGGTTGGTCTCTTCTCCCAGGCAACCAGCACCAGAAGGGGACACAGTCTCAAGCTGTACCACAGGAGGTTTTTCTCAGGAGAAAGTTCTTCACAGAGAGAGTCATTCATCACTGGAATGTGCTGCCCAGGGAGGTGGTGGAGTCCCCATCCCTGAAGGTGTTCAAGAGGAGATTGGATGTGGCACTTGGTGCCATGGTTTAGTCATGAGGTCTGTGGTGACAGGTTGGACTGGATGATCTTTGAGGTCTCTTCCAACCTTGGTGATACTGTGATACTGTGACTAGGTGATCTTTTGAGCTCTCCTCCAAACCCTACCATTCTATGATCCAACCTAATATTTATCTAGTGTTTTGGCACTAGAGATTTTTTCCAGTGTCTCTTCTCCTTCATAGCTAAGCTCAGGTTTTTCCCCAGGGAAAATGATGACTGCGAGTATTTACTTTCTGTATCCCCATCTACAGGAAATGTTGAATTTTCTCCTTGCGCACAGGAGCTGTCAATAAGTTAAAAAGAAAATAATGAGTAGTAAACTAAAAATAAAACAAATCCAGTCCCATATATACTTGACATTCAGCAGCAGCATTACAAGCACATAAAAATAACTTCACTTAAAATTCACTCTAAAGCCTTCTCTTCTCTCAGCAGCCCTCCCAGACTCTCCTAGCCCTCCCAGCCTGCTCTGTCCCTATTCAAAGCATCACTTGATTTCTGCCACCAGCCATTCTGTAGCAAAAGGTTCCAGCAAGAGATGCAAATTCTGGTCAAGTAACAACTATCCTGGGGGACCCAAACATAGGCTTTATCTGACCTTGCTAGTTAGCTCCAGGATGTATTTTGACAGAAAAATACTTTAAAGCCTTACAGGTCATCCAAGGCTTGGACTATAGGTGTGAAAACCCAATAACAAGAGATACTGAACTCAACTAAAACAGCAAAAGGTGCATTACAGGATCACAGGGTGCTAGGGGTTGGAAAGGACCTCTGGAGATCTTTGGGTCCAACCTCCCTGCCAGAGCAGAACCGTAGACCCCAGCAAAAGTTGCCCAGGAACACATCCAGACAGGGATGGAAAGTCTCCAGAGAAGGAGACTCCACAACCTCTCTGGGCAGCCTGCTTCAGTGCTCTGGGACCCTTATAGGAAAGAAGTTCACATCCAATGCTTCTTGTCCTATTGCAGGGCACAAGTGAGCAGAGGCTGTCCCTGTTGCTTCCTTCCTAACCACCAGCCTTCAGATATTGAAAGACATTGATTAGATCCCCTCTCACTCTTCTCCTCTCCAGACTAACCAGCCCCAGGTCTCTCTGTCTCTCCTCATCAGGCAGTGCTCCAGTCCCTTCATCATCCTTGTAGCCCTCTGTCAGACTCTCTCAAGCAATATTCCAGGTAGGGCCGTGGTCATAAAGAGGAATTGCTGGGTAAAGAGGTGGTATAGAGATGAGAATACAGATGACTACAGTTAATGAGGGGAAAAATGCCTATAGGAAGAGATGGAAGGACCTCATCTAACAGCTTAAACTTTGGGAGTGGTTGGATCCAAATGTGTAAGTATCCACATGGAGAACACATTCACTATAAAGAAGGTCCTTCTTAAAGGTGCAGAGAAGATGTGGAACAAACTGTAAAGGGGGAAGAAAACATGAAATACTAATCCCTGGATTACAGATAGAGTAAGAAACCTTACTACTAAGAGAAATTTAATTGAATAGAATAAACCAGGTTGGAAGAGACCTTCAACCAATCCAACCCACCTAACCAACTAAACCATGGCACCAAGCACCCCATCAAGTCTCCTCCTGAACACCTCCAATGATGGTGACTCCACCACCTCCCTGGGCAGCCCATTCCAACGGGCAATCACTCTCTCTGTATAGAATTTCTTCCTAACCTCCAGCCTAAACCTTCCCTGGCACAGCCTGAGACTGTGTCCTCTTGTTCTGGTGCTGTCAGTTCCTTGGTGTAATTGATGATGGATGGGTATCACTGCAAGGTTTCTAATCAAAACACCACAGAATCACAGGATGGAAGGGACCTCAAGGATCATCTGCCCCAACTTTTGTAGGTAATAGTGGAGTTGAAATAAGCTGGCCCAGCACCCTGTCAAGCTGAGTCTTAATACTATCCAGTGGAGGGAAATCCACTTCTTCCCTTAGGAGATGATTCCAGTATCTCATGAGCAAATATTTTCTTCTGGAGTCCACTGGGAATCTCCCCAGCAGTAACTTATCCTCATCACTCCTTGCTTTTAAAACGGGCCTCCTTGTACAAAGAGAGCCTCCACCCTTCTGATGGCCACTCTTTATGTACTGGAATGTGATCGTAAGGTCTCCCCTAAGCCTTCTCCTCTCAAGGCTGAAAAAAACCCAAATCATGAAAGAGGCCCCAACAGGATAAAAAACCATGGGCTGGAAATAAAAAGGAGATGGAGGAGTATTGTTCTTCCTAAATAACACAAGACCCCAGGGCATTGTAAACCTGCTAAGGGAAATGGATGGGGGTGCCACTAAACACAGTGTGGTGCAAAGCTCCCTGTCCATCCCTCTGCCACATGTCAGTACCTCTAACCAGGAAAATGTAGGCAATAAGGATTATTTTGACAGCCATGCACTATCAACTAAATGGCTTCAATCTTGCCACTGCTGTTAGAAGCAGTTGGATCTACCTATGATGGGTGGCATCATCACAACCACTACACTTTTTAGACACTGGCTGATGGAACACAGGGAATAAAAACAGAGTAAAATCCACTGTGACCCACATGTAGCAGAAGTTAAAGGGAAATAGACACTCCTGTACAACTCCAACAGCTCCAACTGCTGTGACTTCAGTTCCAAATGAGGACCTTTCTTGATCAGAATTTCTTCTTTCACATCACACCTTGAGTCCTGTGTCCAGTTCTGGGCTCCTCAATGTAAGAAGGACATTAAGATACTTGAAGGTGTCCAGAGAAGGGCAACAAAGCTGGGGAGGGGTCTGGAGCACAGCCCTGTGAGGAGAGGCTGAGGGAGCTGGGGTTGCTTAGCCTGGAGAAGAGGAGGCTCAGGGGAGACCTTATTGCTCTCTACAACTACCTGAAGGGAGGTTGTAGCCAGGTGGGGGTTGGTCTCTTCTCCCAGGCAGCCAGCACCAGAACAAGAGGACACAGTCTCAAGCTGCAGCAGGGGAAGTTTAGGCTGGAGGTGAGGAGAAAGCTCTTCCCAGAAAGAGAGATTGGCCATTGGAATGCACTGCCCAGGGAGGTGGTGGAGTCCCTGTCCCTGGAGGTGTTCACAAAAGGCTTAGATGTGGCGCTTGGAGGCATGGTTTAGTTGGCAGGAGATGTTAGGTATTGACTAATAGGTTGGACTTGAGCTCTGATGTCTTTTCCAACTTGGTTGATTATCTGATCAGTTTCAAAACTTCAGCATGAAATGTGCCACTCTTCCCTTAAGTCTTTGACTTGGCTTTTCTTGGGACACCTGGTGACTTTTTTGAGCCTGTCTGAATGTTCTCCTTGACATCTCACACTCTACTTTCTCTTGTCAGTTTCCTCAGAAGTACTTGCTGCTTGTACTGAACTTTTTGGCTTCTTAAGTAGTTCTGGCCCCTCTACCTGTCCTGCATGCTGGAAATGATTCAATCATGGATGACAAATTCCTTCTTTCTATGCTAATAAAAGCTGTTTGTTTGATTTCCTACTTTGTAGTGGATTTGCAGTACCAACATTGCTTCTCATATTTCATCCTGTCTTTTACCTCTCACCATGCCCCTTATTTCTCTCCCATTTCATACTCTAAGACAGGTTATTTGATTAAACTCTTCTTTTTTTCACACTGAAACCTAAGATGCATATGTAGAAGCCCAGCTCTTAATATTTACAGATTGAATTACACCCATAATAATACATGAGTGAACAATGGCCAAGATGCTAAACATTTGGCATCCTGCTACAACAGGGTAGTAAAATGTTGTGGAGTGGCAAAAACTAATCCAGATAGAGCTTCTGGAGTACAGGCTGAACTACCCTTTTAAAAGAACTATTGGCAAAGCATTAGTTATGGTTAGGGCTAGTTACCGGTAACAAAAAACCACTATACAATGAGGTATGAGAGTGCAAATCAAGAATGGGGGTAGCTGGGTGAGGCTGCCTACAAAATATCCCCTTAAAATAAATAACATTCTCCCCATCTTCAAAGGCAAATATTGCCTGCAGATGCTCACAGCTGGCAGCTGGAATTGGGTCTGCATTGCACTGCACAAACTGAAATGAAGAGATTGAGAAGTTCATGGGTAGAAGCCACTTTGAACAGTGAAAGCAATCTTGAATACTAATAAAAGCCTTACTTATCCAGTACCCATCCTACCCCCTGAAAGAAAAGAAACTACAAGAAGCCAGCTGTGGCACTGGTTGTATTTCTACCTGATACAGCATCACCACCTTAGCCCAAAGAGAAGGGTTTGCTCAATGATGTAGCTTAGTACAGACTGCCCTACCTGCTCTAACAAATCCTTCTTCTGGTTCCTAGCAAGAGCAGTCACTGGGAGAGGAAAAAGTAGTCTGATAATCATTGTCCTGCTGACACATGAATAAAAAAGCAAGGTCCATCATATGACTTTCAGAAGGACAGGCAGTTACCATCTCCTTTTATTAACCTCCCTCAAAGATTAATACCACTTGATAAACTTCCCACTTAAAAATCACATCCCTTTTTTTTGTTTTGTGGGCAAGAGATCACTTTCTTCCTCACTGCCAAAAAACTAATAGGTTGCTCAGTGCAAAATGCTGCTAATAAATCTCATCTGCTAAGCAAAGAGGCTTTCCTATTTGCTACTTAGTGAAAAGAAACGTTAGAATATCCCCAACCTAAGAGAAACTGAAGGTAGGTAAACTCCACACCTGCCAGGCTTGATGTGTAGCTGCTAAACAGAGTGGGCTGAGCTGCTGCACAGCTTGGAATTTTACACTGCATGATCACACAGGTGCCATGGATTCTTCTGACAACTTGAGAGCAATGCCTCTGATAACAACCAGTTTACCTTCCCTTGTTGATGAGAGAATAATTAAGGAAGGCTTGTATCTGTCTCAGAAGCCTCCACTTGCTTTCATCTTTTCCCTGATGGAAAGGATGATATGCCTGGAAATAGAAGTCATGCCTAGAAATAGCAGTCGTGTCTGGAAATAGAAGTGTTTCAGTTCAAAGAAAAGATATTTAAGTTTCGGAGCCTCCCTTCCACCAACAGGTTCACATACTCACCCCTTCAAAGCAGTGCAAGAGTTAGGAGATGATTTCAGATAGGAACACAGAATCATTTTGGTTGGAAAAGACCTTTAAGATCATCAAGTCTAACCATTCTCTAGCTCTACCAAGGCTGGTGCTAAACCATGTCTCTCAGCACCACATCTCTGCCTCTCTGAAATACCTGCAGGGATGGGGATCCAACCACCTCCCTGAGCAGCCTATTTCAGTCTTTGAGAACCCTTTCAGTCAACAAGTTTCTTCTAATGTCCAACCTAAACCTCCCCTGGTACAACCTGAGGCCATTTCCCTGTAACCAGGGAGAAGGTACCAACAACTGTGATGTTGGATGGCATCATGGCGGGCTATGATTATCACTCCAAACAACTGGCTAGAAGGAGCTAAATCCATAATTTAGGTAATCAGTTCATTAAAATGGTACCAAGAACTCTTGACTGATTGGATATTGGGAAGAAGTTGCCTGGGGAGTTGGTGGAAGCCTCATCCCTGGAGGGTTTTTAAGGGCAGGCTGGATGTGGCTCTGGGCAACCTGATTTAGTGTGAGGTGTTCCTGCCTATGGCAGGGGGGTGGAACTGGGTGATCCTTGAGGTCCCTTCTAACCCCAACAATTCTATGATTCTATGGCTGTTATTAGCAAGGTTGAGATCACACAGAGTGCTGTGTGACTGGATTGTATGAGATAGTAGACTGAAATAGATACTAGAGTTTGTAGGAGTCATTTTATTTTGGGTAAGTGTACCACATGAATCACAGAGCACAGCAGCATGACCAGACTGGAGAAGCAAGTCCCTAGCTAAGCAGGTGTTATTCACTAGAAAAAATATTTTTAAGGCATTACTCAGTGATTAAAAAGGGAGTAATTGGATTTCATCTCTTTTACAGAGGCCATAAATAAGCATGGTTAAAAGTTAATTATCTTCTAAAAACAACAAACCCACTTAACTGGAAAGTATTGGGAAATTACTAGGGATAAGTTATGATTTTTTTTTCCTGTAAGGAGTAAGCCAGATACTCCTCATTACAATAATTGAGTATAGAAAGAAAAGATATGCTAAAGAACTTCAGAAGAAAAAAAAAGAGGTTAAGAAGTGGCCAAAGTAGAGTTTCATTTATAGAAAAACCTCCAGTGCACAGGGTCATTCTACCCCTGTGCACTACGCTGGTTAGGCCACACCTTGAGTCCTGTGTCCAGTTCTGGGCCCCTCAGTTTAGGAAGGATGCTGACTTGCTGGAAGGTGTCCAGAGAAGGGCAACAAAGTTGGTGAGGGGTTTGGAACACAAGCTCTATGAAGAGAGACTGAGGTTGCTTAGCCTGGAGAGGGGGAGGCTCAGGGGTGACCTTCTTGCTCCCCACAACTCCCTGAAGGGAGGTTGTAGACAGGCAGAGGTTGGTCTCTTCTCCCAGGCAACCAGCACCAGAACAAGACAGTCTCAAGCTGCACCAGGGGAGGTTTAGGCTGGAGGTTAGGAAGAAATTCTACACAGAGAGAGTGATTGCCCATTGGAATGTGCTGGCCAGGGAGGTGGTGGAGTCACCATCATTGGAGGTGTTTAGGAGGAGACTTAATAGGGTGCTTGGTGCCATGGTTTAGTTGATTAGATGGTGTTGGATGATGGGTTGGACATGATGATCTTGAAGGTCTCTTCCAACCTGGTTTATTCTATTCTATTTTTCTATTTCTTTTTCTTCAATGCTTCAAACCATGGAGTCATTTGCTAGCAAAGGATGAACCCTAGGAGGTCAGATGCCAGACCAAGCACTGCACTGGCTTTATGCCCAAAGCCCCCAAACCAGAGACAAATTCAAGTGAACATGGAGCTGCTGCAGCAATTTAGGGCTCCTTTTTTATTTTATTCATCTTCCATTCTTGTTCTGTGATGGAAGTAAGAGAACCACCATTACCCACAGGCTGCTACCTTGGTGTTGCATTTGCTTATTATGTACATTACAGAAACATGGGAACAAAGAAAATTATCCTGTAACACTTCTGGTGTTACTTTGTGGCCAGCAGGAACAGGACAGTGATTGTGCCCCTGTACTCAGTACTGGCAAGACCATACCTCAAATCCTGGGCTCAGTTTTGGGGCCCTCTCTACAAGAAGACCATTGAGGTGCTGGAGCTGGTCCAGAGAAGGGCAACAAAACTGGGGAAGGGTCTGGAGAACAGGACTGGTGAGGAAAGGCTGAGGGAATTGGGGTTGTTTAGTCTGGAGAAGAGGAGGCTGAGGAAGACTTCATTGCTCTCTAGAGACTCCCTGAAAAGAGATTGGAGTGAGCTGGGGGTTGAGCTCTTCTCCCTAGGATCTGGGGATCAAACAAGAAGAAATGGCCTGAAATTATTCCAGGGGAGGTTCAGGTCAAATATAAGGAAAAACTTCTTTGCTGCAAGAGTGGTCAGGGATTGGAACAGGCTACCCAGGATGGTGCTGGAGTCACTTTCCCTAGAGGTGTTCATGGCACACATGGCACTTTGGGACGTGGTTTAATGGCCACGATGGTGTTAGGTTGAAAGTTGGACTTGATCTTGGAGGTCTTTTCCAACCAAAACAATTCTATGAGTTGTAGAAGATTAGTAATCTAAGAATAAAGGAGAGGACCAAAAGGATAATGCCAATAGTCTAACAGATTCTGCCATGCTTGTTGACCCAGTTGTTTATCAGTGAGAAGAAGAACTAATTGGAATCAGAACTATATTGGCCAAGCAGCCCTTAGATAAGGAAGCTCCTCCTCTTCCAGCTGCCCTGGATTTCAGGGTTTTGTCAGACATGGAGGGATCAGCATCCAGGGCCTTCAGTATTTGCTATAACCAAGTTCTGTTACCAAACTCTGTAATTTCACCCATGTTTCCACATTAACAATGCAGCCTACAGATCACAAGAAGGTTCTACAACTGCTTCCTCCTACAGATCTTGCAGGCCTCAGAGATGGACCCATATTGCCAGAAGGCAGAGATGGCTTTTGGATGAAAGCAATCTCAAAAACAAAGACAATGATCATTCAAGTCCTTTAATAGCCTGTTTCAGAGACAGGTACACAGGAGGCTCAAAAAGTCACAAAGCAGCACTTTCAGAAAGGGTGAGGGTGGAAAAATCAGCTAATTTGATTTCATTTCAGTGTTCATCTAGAAACCAGAAGGTGAACCTGGCACAGATCCCAGTGGACTACCACTATCCAGTAGCTAATGTAAGTAAAGAAGCCAGCATAAAGAGTTCACCAATGGCACAGCATGACCTGAAAGCTTTCGCCTGAAAGACTTTGTCCCAAAGACACATTACACCTCCAAGGTGAGGAGATGGACTAACTAGATGTGGCTGCAGCAGGGACTCAGAAGAAATAAAGGCAAAGAGTTGGAAGGTTTTGATGCTCTTCAGTGCAGATAATTGGAGTCGTCGCTTTCAGCTCCCATCAATATACTCATGGTGTTTACTAGGAATGAAGAACATCTGCTGCCCACGCAGGGAAGAAAGGCCAGAGATGGAAATTAAAGCTAAAATGAGCAGATGAAACACTAGGACACAGAAGCAGCCCACAGCTTTAATTTCAAACAAAAATCTCTCAACTTGAAGAGCTTGAATTAAACTCATCTGAGATCACCTTAACACTCCTTGCTGGGAACAAAGGATTGCTGTCTGCTACATGTTATTTCTTAGCTAGCTTAACATCAGCCACAAGAAGAAAAGCTGATCAGCCTGTAAGAGGAAATCCAGGCCTGTATGCATTTTTCATGCTAGGAGCTGGATACAGCAGCTAGGGAAGAATATTGACATTTTTACTTCATTACAAGAAACAAAGAGCTAGTTGCATACTCCGATAATGCAGTGATGTGAACTCAAACCAAAAAAACAACAAGAAGAACATTTCAAGTACAGGCACTGTTTGTAAAATATATCAGTAGGGAACAGTGTTCCTTGAACTAAAGTTGCAGAAATAAATGAGCCTTCCCCCCCCTGCCCCTTAAGCCTGTTTCTCTAGGTTTTGTCTGCCTTGACTGAAAACCCAGCTCAGTTCATAAACTTGTACAATATTCACAAGAGCCCAAGCCAAGCATTACACAGAATCAGAGAATTGTTAGGGTTGGAAGGGACCTCAAGGATCAGCCAGTTCCAATCCCCCTGCTATGGGGCTCACAGCCACATCCAGCCTGGCTGCAAAAACCTCCAGGGATGAGGCTTCCACCACCTCCCTGGGCAACCTGAGCCAGTGTCTCACCACCCTCCTAGGGAACAACTTCTTCCTGGCATCCAATCTGAATCTACTCATTTATATTATTTTTCCACCCACCCCAGTCCTATCACTCCCTGACACCCTCAAAAGTCCCTCCCCAGCTTTCTTGTAGCCTCTTTCAGATACTGGAAGGCCACAATAAGGTCTTCTCAGAGCCTTTTCCTCTCCAGACTGAACAGCTCCAACTCCCTCAGTCTGACCTCATAGTAGGGGAGCTCCAGCCCTCTGCTCATCCTCATGGCCCTTCTCTGGACACCTTCCAGCACCTCCAGATCCTTCCTGTAATAGAACTGGACACAGTGCTCCATGTGGGGTCTCATCAGATCAGAGTAGAGGGGAGACTCCCTTGACCTGCTGATTATGCTTCTCTTGATGCAGCCCAGAAAGCCAATCACATCCTGGGCTGCATGTGCACACTGGTGGCTCATGTTCCTCATATATGAAGATCACTAGTACCCCCTGAAAGGGAGCTAGAGTGCCATGTTGTAAACTGTCAGAGCTCCATTGACCTCAAGTGTATTGCAGAGACATACAGAAGGTCTCCACTGCTCAAGAGTAAGTCTGCCTTTGTTTCTTATGGACTGAAGACTGCATGCCTTGCTGAGATACACTTCTGGAGGGCAAACACACAAGGTTGGATATATTACTGCAGTGAGGGCAGCGGGACACTGCAACAGGGTGCCCAGGAAGTTGTGGATACCCCCTCCTGGAGGTGTTTGTCTCTGCCCATGGTAAGTAGGTTGGAACTGGATCATCCTTAAAGCCCTTTTCAATTCAAGCCATCCCATGCATCGGTGATGTGAATCCAGATCCAACTCCCTGTTGACCACCACAGTACAATTCTCTTTCACACTTTAGCCCCTCTCCTCTCATTACCAAATTAAGTAAGCAGGGGTCACTGAGCAGGCCCAGTGGCTTGTTTGTGTGCTGTGCATACTAGCAGTGCTTTTGCCCTTCCCATTTTGCCATATTCATGACAGGAAATCATACAGCACCAATTTGAACTAGGAAGGTATGACAAATTGGTTTTGGAAAGCAAAGGGTAGCCCATATTGTGTCTTATGAAGAAGTGCAAACAAACTTTTGTCCCCACTGGACACTGCAAAATAAAAAGAAAGAAAAACCAAACCAAACAAGAACCCCAACCAACCAACCAACCCACTACAAACCAAACAACCAACAAACCCTCCCTCAAAGCAGCTATGACATGGATCTTCTCCCAAGTAACCAGTGAGAGCATGAGAGGAAATAGAATCCTAGAATGCTAGGGATTGGAAGGGACCTCCAGAGATCATCCAGTCCAACCTCCCTGCAAAGCAGGACCGTTTAGGGCAGGTCATACAAGAACATACCCAGACAGGTTTTGAACATCTCTAGAGAAGGAGACTCCACAACCTCTCTGGGCAGCCTGCTCCAGGGTTCCAGCTTCCTCACAGTAAAAAAGGTTTTCTCCACATGTGGACCTGCAATATCCTGTGATGGAGTTCACGTCCATTGCCCCTTGTCCTACTACTGGGTATCACTGAAAAGAGCCTGGCTCCATCCTCCTGACAGCCACCCTCCAGATATTTGGTAGATATTGATTAGGTCTGCTCCAGGTCTGTCTTTCCTTGTAAGAGAGATGCTTCAGTCCCTTCATGACCCTCATAGCCCTCCATTGAGCTCTCTCCAGTAGTTCTCTGTCCCTCTTAAACTGGGGAGGCAAGAACTGTACTATTCCAGGTGTGGTCTAACTAGGTCTTAAGTTAGACCAGGGGAGGTGTAGATTGGGTATTAGGAAAAATTCTTTCCTGCAAGAGTGGTCAGGCACTGGAACTGCCCGGGGAGGTGGTGGACTCACCAATCCCCAAAGGTGTTAAAAAGATGTGTGGAAATAGCACTTTGGGACATGGCTCAGTGGCCATGGGGGTGTTGGGTTGATAGAATATAGAACAAATACATAGAATAAACCAGGTTGGAAGAGACCTTCAAGATCATCGCGTCCAACCCATCAACCAATCCAACACCACCCAAACAACTAACCCATGGCACCAAGCACCCCGTCAAGTCTCCTCCTAAAAACCTCCAGTGATGGTGACTCCACCACCTCCCCAGGCAGCCCATTCCAATGTGCAATCACTCTTTCTGTATAGAACTTTTTTCTAACATCCAGCCTGAACCTCCCCTGGCGCAGCCTGAGACTGTGTCCTCTTGTTCTGGTACTGCTTGCCGATGGTTGGACTTGATGGACTTAGGGGTTTTTTTTGCAATCTTAATGATCCTGTAAGGTATTTACCAGACTCCTGCAAGCCTAATGGACAAAGACTATATATAAAACAGAAGCAGAAATGCTGCTGTTTAGCTTCACCTACTACAAATTACCATTCAACCCTGCAATGCTATTGATTAGCTTGCACTGTGTCAAACTGTAACCACCATAAACCACTGCCTAGCACTGGTCTTCCACCAGCCAAACATTCTTAGGAGATAACTGTGATTATTTTGGGTGCCTGCAGAAATCTTTCTGTTTGCAGGAGATGAAACTGATAGATGATAGATAGGTGCAGGCTTTTAGGAACTTCTTCAGCCCAATTATCTCATGCAAAATTGGTAAGGCACTGCCTTCTCAAAACATTATTTTTAGCTGTTTCAAATTCAGTGCTGCAACAGTTCAGGCTGGAGAACAAAAATCTCCTTCATTTCAGTTTTATTGGAGAGAGAGGAAACAAAGAGTTGGAAGGAAGAACAATGCAACTGGATTTAACTTGCAAATGTTCACTGATCACCAAATGGTGAAAGTCTTCCATAAAAATGCTTAACCTCCCCCCAAAAAAACTGAAAATATTAATAGAACTCAAACTTCTCTACCTTGTGAGGATAGAAAGACTGATTAATTTAACCAGAAGGCCTTATAATGTCAGTTTTCACAGTACCTTATTAAGCTTCACACATGTTGGGGCTGTTCAGTCTGGAGAAGAGAAGGCTCAGAGGTGACCTAATTGTGGCCTTCCAGTATCTGAAGGGGGCTCCAAGAAGGCTGGGGAGGGACTGCTCAGGATCTCAGGGAGTGATAGGACTAGGGGGAATGGAATGAAGCTGGAGGTGGGGAGATTGAGGTTGGAGGTGAGGAGGAAGTTCTTCCCCATGAGAGTGGTGAAGCCCTGGAATGGGTTGTCCAGGGAGGTGGTTGGGGCCCCGTCCCTGGAGGTGTTTAAGCCCAGGCTGGATGAGGCTCTGGCCAGCCTGACCTAGTGTGGGGTGTCTCTGCCCATGGCAGAGGGATTGGAACTGGATGATCCTTGTGGTCCCTTCTAACCTTGACTGATACTATGATGCTCCCTATTGAAAGCAAACAGCTTTCTCTTGTGGCTCTTCAGTTTGCTGGATGCTGAATTTCCTCTCCCAAGAAAAATTGCTTAGAATGAATCATTTAATTCTTCAAGAAACAGTCCAGAGGACTAACAGTTAAACCAAAGAAGCTTTTACTAAATAGAATAATAAGAATTAATAAATTAGCTGCCATACAGTGCTTTGATAGATGCCTTGAATACATCTGAGCTGATTTATCAGCCAAGTGCCCTTGTGTGGTGGGTATTAGAATTATCTGTCATTAACCTTATGCTACAAATGAAGGTTCCTGGTTATGGAAGTTAAATGACTTCCCAAGGTCACATCTGAAGCTGGCAATACAAGTCAGGCATTTAGTGACTTTCAATCATTGGAGACGATTTTGTTAAGGAAAACATTAAAGGGATTTATGAGGTAAGGATCATGACCTGGAAAGGCACCATCACTTCTCTAACATCAGTTTTGGAGGCCAAAGAATACATAGAATACATAGAATACATAGAATAAACCAGGTTGGAAGAGACCTTCAAGATCATCGCGTCCAACCCATCAACCAATCCAACTCCGCCCAAGCAACTAACCCACAGCACCAAGTACCCCGTCAAGTCTTCTCCTAAAAACCTCCAGTGATGGTGACTCCACCACCTCCCCAGGCAGCCCATTCCAATGTGCAATCACTCTTTCTGTATAGAACTTTTTTCTAACATCCAGCCTGTATCTCCCCTGGCGCAGCGGGAGATGATTGATGAAATATAATTTGAAGCAAAGAAGTTAGCAATCCAAGGCTGGACTGGTACCATTTAAACTCTGGTTTACTATCTATCTATATCTATCTATCTGCACACATATATATACACATTAACCTTAAGTATCTCTATGACAACATGAGTCATTTGGGATGATTTACATCATAGTTCAGCTGGGCCTCATTCTTGAGATGCTCTGCCTTCTTGGACTCTAGAGGCAGACTGAGTCAAGAAGGCATCTAAACATCATCACAAAGGATCTCAAGTTTAATGGGATGACACCTCACTCAGGTGAGCTCCCATCATAACCCACAGACAAAAGTGGTTGCAAGTGAATCATAGAATCTCAGAATGTTAGGGGTTGGAAGGGACCTCCAGAGATCATCCAGTCCATCCTCCCTGCCAAAGCAGGATCACCTAGGGCTGGTCACACAAGAATGCATCCTGGTGGGTTTTGAAAGTCTCCAGAGGAGGAGACTCCACAACCTCTCTGGGCAGCCTGCTTCAGGGCTCCAGCACCCTCACACCAAAGAAGTTTCTCCTTATGTTGAGGTGGAACTTCCTTTGTTCTAGTTTATACCCATTGTTCCTTGACCTATCATCAGATAACACCAAAGAGCCTGGCACCTTCATCTCAACACCCACCCCTCTGATATTTATAGACATCGATAAGGTCCCCTTTCTTCTCCAGACTAAGCAGCCCCAGGTCTCTCAGCCTCTCTTCACAGGGTGTCTAGAAAAATGACTATTCATCTTTTGCTGTTATTTTCAAACAAGGCACATGTCAAGCCAAGTGACAAAAAGCAAAAGACACAATGTTGTGGTAGGAGGAGAGGAAGGGAAAACACATAAATAATGAAAAATTGCTCTTAAGAGAAGATTTAAGGGGTTGGCAGTCTGGGTTACAAAAGAAAGTTAACTTCCACAAGGCTCACTTACAGCCTGTATTTTTGAGAATGTATTGCCTGTGCCATTTCTATTCATCAAATATGAAGAAATGCCTTTTGGTCATTTTTCTTTCCCCCCCTCAGAAGGTTAAAATGTAGCTATTACATAAAGAAGTATTAAAACATGGGTTATTTTTCCTGACCTTTTGATAGACTTTCTATTGAGCTTGGCAAGACAGCCCAGAAACTCAGATTCTGATTTTAAAAGTAATGATTAATATCACAGAGTTTTCACAGCATTGGATTTGCTGTGCCAAATGCCTTTACCATAAGCAAGTGCAACTCGACGCACTTCAGTGGAACTGTGTTTGCATATATTAGCAAGCAATCCTGGCCCCATGCCTGGGGAAGGATCTTACATTTCATAGTCACTTGATCATGCCTCATCTTTAAACTGCTTTTTACTATCTGCAAGATACTTGACCCACAAAGCCATAGGAGCCCAGCTGCTACGACTCCACTGGGCATCATTAAATGAAAATGAAGAAACTTGTCTTAAGTGCAGAAAGTCTAGTGGACAAGGGGCATCCATCTATCCAGATTTTTCTTGTCCAGTCTCAAGAAGCTGAAACTTCAGTTTCAAAATTCCTCTGGCACTAGAATTTGATTTCTTCAAGATACTTTAATACCCAGCCCAGAAAAAAATTAAATCCTTAAAGACAGAAGACTAGGCTCCATCTAGAAGAACTGACCCTTGGAAAAGGACTCAGTAGTACTAGATGTCAGAGACTCACAAGAATCTGTTTCTAATTGCAATGGGCTGCCTGAGGAGGAGGTGGAGTCACCATCACTGGAGGTGTTCAGGAGGAGACTTGATAGGGTGCTTGGTGCCATGGGTTAGTTGATTAGGTGGTGTTGGATGATAGGTTGGATGCAATGATCTTGAAGGTCTCTTCCAACCTGGTTTATTCTATTCTAATAGTATAGAACAACCTAAATGGAATAAAAATATTAGTCAAGACATATAATGACCATGAGGGCAGTGAGGTGTTGGAACAGGTTGACCAGAGAAAGCTGGGGAGGTTCCAACCTTGGAAATGTTCAAAGCCAGGTTGGATGTGGCCTTGAGCAACCTGGCGTGGCTGAAGGTGTCCCTCCCTGGGGCACGGGAGTTGGAACTGGATGAGGCAACCAGCACTAGAGCAAGAGGACACAGCCTCAAGCTGTGCCAGAGGACGTTTGGGCTGGAGGTGAGGAGAAAGGTCTTCACAGAAAGAGTAATTGGCCACTGGAACATGGTGCCCAGGGAGGTGGTGGAGTCACCATCCCTGGATACATTCAGAAAAGGATTGGATGTGGCACTTGGTGCCATGGTTTAGTTAGTCATGAAGTGTTAGGTAATAGATTGGACTTGATGATCTCTGAGGTCTTTCCAACTTTGTTGATTCTATGATCTTTAAGGTCCCTTCCAACCCAAATTGTTCTATCATTCCATGATCTATTGTTACTACCATCATTGTTTTATTGGTGAGGTATCTATAAATGACAACATGACACTCAAAATGAGCATCCAAACTAGTTTGGTCTAAAGTACAATTCCAGTACAATGTTAGACTTATAAACCCCAAATTAAATAACCATAGCCACTCTTGTTGGGTTTCTTCTAGCTCAATGAGAGTTATTTTGAGTTTTGGTTTGTTTTCCTTGTAACTATAGCCTTTTAAAGGTAGTTTTCTTTCTCTCCTGTCATTATGAGAAACTAGAAACTCTCTAAAAAGGAACACTGAGTTACTTTTGGCTTTTTTATAATGCTATTCAACCTGTAATTGCAACAATTGGTTCCAAATCCACAGAGAAAGGGAGTCCTGTAATGATAACCATGTGTTCAGTGTCTCTTATGGATAAGGCCACAAACTCTGAAAGCCACTGCAATACCCCAATGAAAGTTGTGGAGAGGTTATCTGGCCACTTCTTTCCTCTTTAGATACCTACTGGCTATTTATCTTTTCATTGCCACAGATCCAGTCATCAGGCAGCAGTAACAAACTTTATTGTATTCAGCATTGGACTGAATCCATCCAGAGCTTTTAAACCCCAAGACCTACCTTTAGGTGCCTACAACTTAATTGCCACAGCAAACATCTAACTCCCAGACTCTGAATGAGGTACTCTGACTCCCATGGAAAGAGTGAGATGCTCCAGTACACCACTTTACTCCCACTACAAATACTTCCTCAGACACATTTTGTCAGGGATCTCTCTAGCTTTAATCAGTTCCAACCAAGAAACTCACAGCCCCTACTCTTTGCTCAGGTGCTGGTGAATTTGGACAATACCTGTTTTAAGAACAGAAAGCATCCAAAGGTGTAGTTCAACGCTTGTCAAACCAGTAGCATTTTCCTCTGCTAAAGACTGCATGGCATGGCCAGAGAGAAAGGACGTTGCAAAGGGGCTACACACTCTTCAACACAATGCTGGGACAGAACAGCTAATGATGCCACAGAATAGTACCAAACAAACCACTGGGTTCTGTGTGTCTTCAAGAAATGCAAGCATTTTTCATAGTTACTGATCTGTTAAAAGGCAAACTGTGAGAACATTATCATTATTTTATTAGAAGGCCATTCAAGGAGCACCCAAGTGCCAATCATTGTGTTTTACAACCCTCATGGTAAACCAGAACTATTTCAATATCATTCCTGAAGACGGGAAATTACCATTTGTTGTCTTTACGCAGCACATCTCCTCAGAAAGACATCTCTCTACCTGTAATACTGACTTTTCAGAAGTATGGTCTTAAGGCTATGCTTTCTATGTCCTCACCCCTATTTCAGTTCAGCCTGACAAGCTTTTAGGTCTAGAGCAGCCTTTGGCCAGCACCATACACTACAGTACCACAATGCTCCGTGAAGCACCTGTGTGGCTTCTTCCTTGAGAGAGACTAAGTCCTATGCTACTGTTAGCAAAACTGAGCTGAAATGCACTACTTTTTGCTCATGACTTTTGACAAAATACCAGAAATAGCATCTTTAACATGCTCAGTTGCTTTACTGCCTACTAAACCACAGCACATGCTCCTCTCTGCCACTCATCCAGACTTCTGCTGTGCGATCACCAGGATAAAGCTGACCAAAACTCATGAATCCTCTACTACAGAGACACGACCCCACACATTCCAGCCAGCATAGAATTTTCCCTGCAGAGGCAAGATGGAAGCCCAGTTGTCAGTAAGGTCACTTACCTCAACTAACTTGTTGGCGTGTTCACGGAAGACCTGAGCATACTCCTTCACCTCTTTCTCATTACCGCTTTTTGCAGCCTCAATGAGAACCAGTAATGGGACATTGGTCTCCAGGAATGAGTCTGATATATGATCCATTACTGCCTTCCGTAGCTGTGACAAAAGAAAACAGAGCAGTAAATAACAGCAGCATTATCAACACACAGTCCCACTGCATTCTTTGGCTGCTTACATCTAAGCACCAACGTGCTGCGCCTCTCGGCACTGAATGAGAGTTTGGCTCTTTTTGCTTTCTTTTGAGGAGAGACTGAGGGAGCTGGGGCTCTCTAGCTTGGGGAAGAGGACACTAAAGGGTGACTTCATTCATGTTTATAAAGACATGCAGGGTGAGTGCCAAAGGGATGGAGCCAGGCTCTGCTAGGTGATGCCCCATGACGGCACAAGGGGCAATGGTGGAAGTTGTGGCATAGGAAGTTCCATGGAAACAGGAAGAAACAATTTTTCACTGTGGGGGTAACAGAACACTGGAACAGGCTGCCCAGGGGGGTTGTGGAGTCACTTTCTCTGGAGAGATTAAAAACTTGTATGGATAAGTTCCATTGTGATCTGGTGTAGGTGATCCTGCTCTGGCAGGGGGCTTGAACTGGATGAGCATTCAAGGTCCCTTCCAGCCCCTAACATTCTGTCATTCTTTCCACCGAGTTTTTGTATTTGCAGCAAGCATACAAATAGCAAACACTCCAGGGCCTCAGCTCTGCCAAACCCTCCTGAGATTCATGCTGACATATATTTGGTTCTACTGGTCTGGAAGGATCTATACAGGACAAGAGTGATTAACCACACAATACATTGCAAATTGATGAGAACCGAAAGCTGCATGCTACTTTAAAACACAGTCCAGCTCACTTGAAAGCCAAATATGGATTAAGGAGATAAACTTCAAATAACCATTAAAAATATTAGCCTGAGTGTTTCTAAGCCTTCTCCACATCCTTCAACTGAACAGTACTCCATGTAGCAATGAGGATTTGAGTATGATAATGATTAATGAGATTTAACACATCCCTTGTGCTTCACATTCCCTTCCAAATACCTTCAACAGGAACGAACAGAATCATAGCAAGGTTTGGGTTGGAAGAGACCTTAAAGATCACATCTAGTTCCAACCCCCTTGCCCCCAGTCCTCACCCAATCTTTCTTCGAACACCCCCAGGGAGGGGGCATCCTCAACCTCCCCAGACAATCTGTTGCAGTGTCTCACCACCCTCACTATCAATAATTTCCTCCTAATCTCCAGTCTCAATCTCCCCTCTCCCAGCTCAAAGCCATTGTCCTATCACTACAAGCCCTTGTCAAAAGTCCCTCCCCAGCTTTCTTGTAGCCCCCTTCAGGTACTGGAAGGCCATTTCAGGAACAGAAAACCTCTGTAAGCATTTTCCAGGTGAAATGGAAAGTGTATTACATTTTATTCTAAAGGAGAAAAAAGATAAACATGCAAAAAGTTACTGAGGATGAAACATCAGTTATTGCATAAAACAACACCCATCTGAAACAGTATTACTGGGAGACTGATCACAGAATCACCAGGGTTGGAAGAGACCTCGAAGATCATCGGGTCCAACCTGTCACCACAGACCTCATGACTAGACCATGGCACCAAGTGCCACACCCAATCCCCTCTTGAACACCTCCAGGGATGGTGACTCCACCACCTCACTGGGCAGCATGAAGAATAAGAAGCAAGTGGTATTATGATAAGCAATATCACAGTATCACTAAGGTTGGAAGAGACCTCGAGGACCATCGAGTCCAGCCTGTCACCACAAACCTCATGACTAGACCATGGCACCAAGTGCCACATCCAATCCCTCCTTGAACACCTCCAGGGATGGGGACTCCACCACCTCCCTGGGCAGCACATTCCAATGACCAATTACTCTCTCTGGGAAGAACTTTCTCCTCACCTCGAGCCTAAACCTCCCCTGGCACAGCTTGAGACTGTGTCCTCTTGTTCTGGTGCTGCTTGCCTGGGAGAAGAGACCAACCCCTTCCTGGCTACAACCTCCCTTCAGGTAGTTGTAGAGGGCAATGAGGTCTCTCCTGAGCCTCCTCTTCTCCAGGCTAAGCAACCCCAGCTCCCTCAGCCTCTCCTCACAGGGCTGTGCTCAAGGCCTCTCCCCAGCCTTGTTGCCCTTCTCTGGACACCTTCAAGTGTCTCAACTTCCTTCCTACACTGAAGGGCCCAGAACTGGACACAGGACTCAAGGTATGGCCTAACCAATGCAGAGTACAGGGCAGAATGACTTCCCTGCTCCTGCTGGCCACACCATTCCTAATACAGGCCAGGATGCCATTGGCCCTCTTGGCCACCTGGGCACACTGCTGGCTCACGTTTAGGTGTCTGTCAGTCAGCATCCCCAGGTCTCTCTAGCTTCTTCTCTACCTTGCTAATAACTACTAATTAACATCAAACTCCACCAAAATGTGAAAGATAGCCAGAAAGAGGACCGAAATCTGAGGCAACTCCTCCTAGAAACTGAATTGCTGTGTGTGAATACAGATCAGAAACATTTTTAAGGTGTTTTCTCCAGCCTTTTTTTTTTCGGTTGTTAGGAATGAAAAACTGAGGACTCAAAACACAACATGCTGTGAGCTATTCAGCCTGGAGGTCTGGCTAACCATTAGTCTCTTCAAATCATGCATTTTTAGTTAGATGAAACATCAGGAAAGGTAATTTTCTCTATTTTGCAGTGCAGACAAGAAAGCTCTAGCAAGACAAGGTGTCATCAACGCACCAAATCACACTGAAGGCTGGTATATTGTTAGGCCCTGTAAATGCATGATCCCAGCTGCATTTGCTGGTGTCAGCCCTATTTGAAGAAGAAGAAAGTCGGCTTTGAATGTTTCCATTCACCCCCTGAGTGGTGCAGCACAAAACAAGCAAAGCAAGGGAGCTTATTGTTTGCAGGAGATACTCCTTGTAGTTCTCTCGCAATTAAAGCGGGCAGCTTATTAAGAACTGCAATACTTAATTCCCATTAAAAATTAATTCTACTCAGATTCCACCTGGAAAGTATTTTTTCCACTGCCAAATTAATTAATTACACTAACACAGTAGCAAGGGGAGGAGGCAACACAAAAAGAGAATGGATCCAACAGCTAGGAAGCTGGCGTGTGGCTGTCGCTGCCTGTCACACTGCATACCTTCTTTCTCAGCAATCTGCTGATACTCACTCAATGACTCTTATATTGTCCTTGTATTGAAGCTCTTTCAGACCATCCTTTGGGGCTGTTCACACAGTGTCAACAAGATCCTGATCCATGAATAGTGCTCACCAGAACAAGAGGACACAGTCTCAAGCTGCGCCAGGGGAGGTTTAGGCTGGAGGTGTGGAGAAAGTTCTTCCCAGAAAGAGGAACTGGCCATTGGAATGTGCTGCCCAGGGAGGTGGTGGAGTCACTGCCCCTGGAGGTGTTCACAAAAGGATTGGATGTAGCATTTGGAGCCATGGTTTATTTAGTCATGAGGTGTTGGGTGATAGGTTGGACTTGATGATCTCTGAGGTCTTTTCCAACCTTCTTGATTCTATGATTCTATCGTGGCACTGGTGAGGCCACACCCCAAACACCGAGTTCAGTTTTGAGCCCCTCACTACAAGGACATCAAGCTGCTGGACCATGTCCAGAGAAGGGCAATAAGGTTGGTGATAGGCCTGGTAGACAAGACTTTTGAGGAAGGGCTGAGGGAACTGGGGTTGTTTAGTTTAGAGAAGAGAAGGCTGAGGGGAGACCTCACTGTCCTCTACAACTACCTCAAAGGAGGATGGAGTGAGGTGGGGATTGGTCTCTTCTCACATACAACAAGTGACAGGGCAGGAGTAAATGGCCTCAAGTTGTGCCAAGGGAGGTTTGGGTTGGATATTAGGAAAAATGTCTCCACAGAAGGTGTTCTGAAGTGTGAGAGCTCTAGGAAAGAGATTGGACTTGATCTCAACAATCTCTTCCAACCTCAAGAATTCTATGAATCTGTGATCTCATTACAAAGACAAATACTAATAATGCCCCAAATGCATCAAAACATTGCCACAAAACCAAAAACCCAAACCACAACACACTAAGATGTTAAGTGTCAGACAACAGTGCACCAGCACAGCACTGTGTTGTTTATGTGTGTAAAGGGTGAGTGCCAAAAGGATGGAGTCAGGCTCTGCTTGGTGATGCCCAATGAGAGGACAAGGGGCAATGAGTGGAAGTTAAGACATATGAAGTTCCATGTAAACATGAAGAAAACTCTTTTTTCACTGTGAGGAACACTGGAACAGGCTGCCATGGGGGGCTGTGGAGTCTTCTCTGGAGATATTCAAACCCCACCTGGACACATTCCTGTGTGGTGATCCTGCACTGGCAGGGGGGTTGGACTGGATGATCTTTCTAGGTCCCTTCCAACCCCTAACAGCTGGCTGTGATCCTGTGATTGTATGCATGCACCTACACTACTACATGAAGGCTTTCATCCACAGCCAGCATTAAGGGAGAGATCCTGTCAGAGGGCTGGGCTTACATTTGCTTAATTACCCTCTGCAGATGCTCATCTCCCAGCACATGCTGAGCAGCTCTGCTCCCAAGTTAGACACCTCAGTTCAATATCCACAGTCAGACCTTTTCAAGTCCAGTGGATGAAAATGGCCCTCAACAGGAAGGACATGGACCTGATGGAAAGGGTCCAGAGGAGGGCTAGAACAATGATCAGAGAGCTGGAGCACCTCTCATACAAAGCCTGAGAGAGTTGGGATTGTTCCAGCTGGAGAAGAGAAAACTCTGGGGAGACCTCCTAGAAGCCTTCCAGTACCAGAAGACAGCCTGCAAAAAAGCTGGGGAGGGGCTTTTTACAAAGGCTTGTAGCAATAGACCAGAGGCAATGGGTTTCAACTATAGCAGGGTAGATTCAGATTGACCATTAGGAATAAGTTGGTTTTTTACTCTGAGTGTGGGGGAACACTGGAACACATTACCCAGGAAGGTAGTGGAGGCCCCATCCTAAAGTCAGGCTTGATGTGGCTCTGAGCAATCCAGTTGGGGATGTCCCTGCTCAGGACAAGATGACCCTCAGAGGTCCCTTCCAACCCAAACAATTCTATGAAAACATGCTCAATGGTAGCATTTCCAAAGGAACACACAAAGGCTTTTCAAATCCTATGCTGTCTCCATCTCACTCTCAGGGAAAATACTGGAATGAATAATTAAACCCAAACAAACCCACCACAAAACCCCCTAAAACACAAAGAAACCCCCCTCCCCCCTAAAGAAAACCCCAAATACCAAACCAAGAATCAACAAATAACCCCTCAAACAAAACCACCACAAACACACACACAAAAAACCAAATACCAAACCAAGAATCAACAAATAACCCCTCAAACAAGCCACTAAAACCACACTTGCTCACTTTGAATGCTCTTACCATTAGAACCTACATCACCAGCCACTGAACTGGAGGGAAAAAAACCACCACCTACTTGAAATCCTAAATGAACACTGACATTTTCCTGTTTATATCCTTTTTTGTAACCTTTATATCCATAAGGAGGGATCTGTTTCTAAGTGCTGCGCTCGGTGAAGAAGCAATTCAATATTTAATCAAGGTTAATGGGGTATTATGGATCTGATTATAAGGATATGCCCCACGGAACTGCATGGAAAAGTCTCAGGATGTTTAAGTACACAGCTTATTTTCATCAGTATTAAATGCCTCCACACACTAGAAATCCATCAAAAGGCCAATAAGAGCATCACCTAACCACCCATGGGGGGGGGGGGGGTTACCACTGTAATGGTACAGTGGGGTAGCATCTGAATGACAGATGAATTAATAAGAGAGATTTATACATAGAATAAACCAGGTTGGAAGAGACCTTCAAGATCATCGCGTCCAACCCATCAACCAATCCAACACCCCCCAAGCAACTAACCCACAGCACCAAGCACCCTGTCAAGTCTTCTCCTAAAAACCTCCAGTGATGGCGACTCCACCACCTCCCCAGGCAGCCCATTCCCATGTGCAATCACTCTTTCTGTATAGAACTTTTTTCTAACATCCAGCCTGAATCTCCCCTGGCACAGCCTGAGACTGTGTCCTCTTGTTCTGGTACTGCTTGCCTGGGAGAAGAGACCAACATCCGTCTGTCTACAACCTCCCTTCAGGTAGTTGTAGAGAGTAATAAGGTCACCCCTGAGTCTCCTCTTCTCCAGGCTAAGCAACCCCAGCTCCCTCAGCCTCTCCTCGTAGGGCTTATGTTCCAAACCCCTCACCAACTTTGTTGCTCTTCTCTGGACTCGTTCCAGCAAGTCAACCTCCTTCCTAAACTGAGGGGCCCAGAACTGGACACAGTACTCAAGGTGCGGCCTAACCAGTGCAGTGTACAGGGGCAGAATGACCTCCCTGCTCTGGCAGCTGTATGTTGCCTTCTGCAGTGCAGAGTTTCAGCAGCTGAAAGAACAAAAAAGCCAACCACCAACAACTATTTGAATTCTGCCACAGGAGTGATAACTCTAAAGTTATCAAGTTCTCTTTGCCTGGGCCGTGCCAATCGTAGAAGTCAGTAGCACATTTCCAGCCCCACATGCAAACATGCATTAGCATTTCCTCAGGAGTTGGTTAGCTGAGTTTTAGGATGCTCCTGCATTGAAGTTGAAAGGTGTAGTTAAGGCTTTTTAGGTATGCAGGAGACCACAAATTTTGCCATCCATCACCACAGGCTATAAAGAAGGGCTCGACAAAATCATTTGTTAGATGTGACAGGTGTACAAACCTGAGACATTCATCCAATAGCTGCAATGGAGGCATGACAAGGTAATATTAATTGCGTAAGACAAGACATTTGAAAGTATTAGCTCAGCATTACCAGTCTATCTGATCCAATTAGGGCTATTCATCAAGGTAAATAACTGCTGGGAAACCAGTCTCTTATGTTGCTCTGCATACAGCCACAAGGTTCAGGCAAAGCGGTGCCTCGTGCATCCAGAGATTTCCCTCTGGCATCCAACCCACTTCACAAGGGAATGGCAGAATTCCCTGACTTGAATTGAAAAGGCCACACAATGTGGCAAAATCATGTCAAGCTTTATTCTAAGATCTCATCCTAAGCATGAGATCTTGTGTACATTCACAAATGGCTTTGCATGCCTTCATTTCCCCTGCACATCAATGTAAGTATTATGAAACATCATAGAATTGTTAGGGTTGGAAGGGACCTCAAGAATAATCTTGTTCCAACCCCCCTGCCATGGGCAGGGACACCTCACACTGGATCAGGTTGCTCACAGCCACATCCAGCCTGGCTGCAAACACCTCCAGGCAGGAGGCTTCCACCACTTCCCTGGGCAACCTGTGCCAGTCTTTTACCACCCTCATGGGGAACAACTTCTTCCTAACATCCAATCTGAATCTACTCACTTCTAGTTTTGTTCCATTGCCCCTAGTCCTATCTGACATGCTAAAAAGTCCCTCCCCAGCTTTCCTGAAGCCCCCTTCAGATACTGGAAGGCCACAATTAGGTCTCCTTGAAGCCTTCTCTTCTCCAGACTTAACAGCCCCAACTCCCTCAGTCTGTCCTCATAAGACAATGCTTTAGATTACTCTTCCCCTCCCCCCCCAACAGTGAACTTCTATTTAGAGGTGACTTCAAAGCATGGGCAGATTCCACTAGATGAAACTTGAGTTGTTAGAGGAGAAAGTACATTAAATATTGCCTTATTCCTTTTGTCACTGTGGTGGTACAACTCCCCCTACTCGTAGGCCACTCATACAAGGTGCAACTGCCCTCCCTGTGCCACACAGTACAGATTGTGACAGGCCATGGACTAGAGTATTAAGACACCTCCTTAAGATGCCTGGCAGATGCCACTACTATTCTTTGGGGACAACAAGGACAATCACTTCCTGAAGTGGACCACAGAATGGTGGCAACCCTTCAGCATGCTTGGCTCCTAGTTCCCTCATTGTCAGTTGATCCTCTTGGGTCATGGCTGAGAAAAAGGCGTATCAGAACCACAAGATTCAGTTCTGAGCTCGTGCCAGTATTGGGAAAATATCAGGACTCTCAAATGTCACTTGATGTAGTGTGAGGGGGTCCTGCCCATGGCAGGGGAGGTGGAACTAGGTGAGTCTCAAACTGTGCTGGGGGAAGTTTAGGCTGAAGGCAAGGAGAAAGTTCTTCACCAAGAGAGTCATACATCATAGGAATGTGCTGCCTAGGGAGGTGGTGGAGTCACTGTCCCTGGAGGTGTTCAAAAAAGGATTGGATGTGGCACTTGAAGCCATGGGTTTAATAGTCATAAGGGGTGACAGTGTGGACTTGATGATCTCTGAGGTCTTTTCCAACCTTATTGATTTTATGATTCTATGATCCTTGAGGTCCCTTCCAACCCTAACAAATCTATGATTCTAAGTACTAGACAAGTGGAAACCACAACATTGAAAAACTCAAGCTAGGCCAAAAGGGAAAAGCATCTGATGAAAGTCAGTCATCTTGGAGGCAATCAATAGTAATCCAAAATGGCACTTCTGGAGCTCTCCTGAATGGCAGCAGGCTTCATCCAGCCTCTCCCTTGAGGTGGGACCATCAACCAGCAAAGCTGACAGGGCCTGGCTGAGATCACTTCCTTGGGACTCAACTGCCACCCACTGAGAAGTGCGGATGAATTGTGAGCATTTATTCTAAGAGGAAATTTTGGCTATGGGTTAGCCTCCCTCACTCCACCTAAACATGTGTTTGGGTTTTTGTATTGCCTTTCCCGCCCCCTTCACTGTGGTCATCTATATATTTCACTGGCCAAGCATCACAGAGCATTAGGGGCTGGAAGGGATCTCTAAAGCTAATCCAGTCCAACTCCCCTGCCAGAGCAGCACCCTAGAGCAGATCACACAGGAACACATCCAGGCAGGTTTTGAATATTTCCAGAGAAAGAGACTCCACACCCCCCCTGGGCAGCCTGTGCCAGGGCTCTGTCACCCTCACAGGGAAAAGATTCTTCCTTACGTTCCCATGGCACTTCCTCTGCCTCAGCTTCCACCACTGCCCCTTGTGCTGTCCTTGGGCATCCCCCAGCAGAGCCTGGCTCCAGCCTCTGGGCACTCACCCTGCACAGCTTTAGCAGCAGCACTGAGGTCACCTCTCAGGCTCCTCTTCTCTAAGTTATGAGAGCCTGAAGGAGCTGAGGGATCTTTAAGGAAGATGTTCCACTCCCTTCACTATCCTTGTGGCTCTGCACTGGACTCTCTCAAGCAGTTCCCTGAGGTCCTTCTTGAGCTGAGGGGCCCAAAACTGGACACAATATTCCACATACAGTCTCAGCAGGGCAGAGCAGAGGGGAAGAACCTCTCTCGACCACCTAACCACATCCCTTCTAATACATGCCAGAATGGCATTGGCCTTCTTGGCTACAAGAGCACATTACTGTGTTTCTGTGTCTGTATATTCACATACTTCAGTTGGAGACACCTTGCAGTAAGTTAGTATGATTCTTGTCATCCTCTAGCCCACAACTAAGCCACTGCTTTACTAAGTCACTTGTTACATCAACTGCTACTGAAATCACCCTTTGATTTATCCCATTTTTCTCAATAAATCTGCAATTGCTGCTAAAGCTAACTGTGTCAAATAAATTCCTCTCCTAGAAAACTTTAATTAGCATGGATCTTCAAGAAGAATCATTTTGCCACACCAACACAAAGATGCAAAAGGAAAACATCAACATCTGCAAATACTTTTACAAGTATGAAAGGTTTATCACATGGCAGATTTTATGCCTTTCCAGTACAGTCAATTTAGTCAGTTTATGGTGCACAGAGTTGGTTGCTGCTTTTGATGGCATCATGTTTTACTGTCCTAAGCACTATTCGGGGCTGGTTTATCATGGGCAGTTCACAGCCCAAAGAGGTTAAACTGCCCACTGAAATGATGTTTTTCCATAGCTATACAACAGGTTTAGGACCAAAATTTCTCAGTGCTACTTACAGTCCAATAAAGAATTAAATGTCTAATCCTGACACTGGAAGGTAAAGTCACAGCAGGAGATTAATGACTCTAACAGATTGTTAAACTTTATAAAGAAGGGCAGTGGAAACCTATCTGTAACAAAAGCTTACCAAGAAACACTTTATTCACCATTTTCTGCTTAAGGTGCATTACAAACTCCAGTTTGCAGCTGCAGAGCACATCCAGATAGGTATTAATTTAATTGAAAGAGATGAAAATAAAGCCTTCTCCACAGCAGTTAAAGTGTGTCTCCTCTAATATGTTGTGAAATTGAGTTCTGGAGAATAAGGCAGTGACCATTAGAAGCTACTGCAGTCTACTGCTAAAGAGAAAGCCTTAGTCAATTCTGCACACTACAGCCTATAGAGTCACAGAATGGTCAGGGTTGGAAGAGAGCTCTGGAGATCATCTAGTATCAGCCCCACTGCCAAAGCAGGGTCACCTAGGGCAGGTCACACAGGAAAACATCCAGGCAGATTTTGAAAGTCTCCAGAGAAGGAGACTTCACAACCTTCCTGGGCAGCCTGCTCCAGGGTTCCACCATCCTCACAGTAAAGAATTTACTCCTCATGTTGAGCTGGAGCCTTCTGTGTTCCAGTTCATATCAATTTCCCCATGTCCCATTGCTGGCAACAGTGAAAAGAGACTGGCCCCTTCCTCTTGACCCCCACTCTTAATGTTAATGAACATTGATCAGATCCCCTCTCAGGCTGCCTTTCTCTAGGCTAAACAGCCCCACGTCACTCAGCCTTTCCTCACAGGAGAGATGTCCTATTCCCTTAATGAGGAAGATGTGACCAAAAAATGGTAGACTGGGGGATGTGGACACCAATGCCATCCATCACTTATGTCTCAATAGATTGAACAACAAGATCAGCATTTTCAGTATGTGTCACATTTGGACACTCCAACTGCAGATGTCTAGAATACACCACAGAAGATTGCTGCTTTACTCTGCTCTGGTGAGACCTCCCCTGGAGTACTGAGTACAAGTCTGGAGCTCTCAGTATAGGAAGGACATGGACCTGATGGAGCAGGTTCACTAGAATGATCAGGGGGTTGGAGAACCTCTGCTACAAGGACAGGCTGAGGGAGCTGGGCATGTTCAGCCTGGAGAAGAGAAGGCTCCATGGAGACCTAATAGCAACCTTCCAGAACCTGAAGGGGACTACAAGAAGGATGGAGACTGTTTCCAAAGGCCTGCAGTGACAGGATGAAGGGCAATGGCTTTAAGCTGGAAAAGAGCAGATGTAAATTGGACATTAGGAACAAGTTCTTTACTATGAGGATAGTAGAACACTGGAACAGGTTGCACCATGAGAGAGGTGGTTGAGGCCCCTTCCCTGGAGATATTCAAGGTGAGACTAGACAAGGCCCTAGGCAGCCTAACTCTATGGTTAGTCTTAAACCCACAACACACAGACTCATTTTGGGGGGAATTACAGACAAACTATGTGCAGTAATCTACACCAAGGCAGTAGAACTGCCTCTAAGTTCTGCCTCATGTTCCTCAGAAGCTGTATTGAAAGGCTAACCCCCAGCTCATGCAACTTCCTTCAGATTAAAAATAAAGCAGTAAATCATGCCCCTCTTTCAAAAAAGCAGGGGCAGCCATAGCTACTACACTCTTTGGATGCTGCCAGCCAAAAATGATCCATTCTAAATATGATGTTGCAGATCAAAGTTTCCTTCATTTGATGAAAATCTTACACAAAACTACCTGATGCGAGCATAGCCTCCTGAATTATGGCACCATATGTGCATCAGTAAACATTAATGTGGAGAGTAAATTAAACCCAGCCTTATAATTAGGCAGTAAGGAAATTACTGCAGACCTGAAAGAGTAAATCAGCAGTATGAAAACACTCTCTCCATTTCCTCTGAAACACTTCAGAGCACCATAAAACCCTCAATGTCACAGTGATAAACATCTAGCAGGAATGCATTCCGAGGGAGACAAAGGCACGTGCATCCAAATCAGTTCAAGTCAAAATCACAATTAAGGGCAATTTAAGGAACAGTTCATTGCCTCTAATTTTTTAGGTCAGATTTTTCAGACATTTTTTTCTAAAAATACCTTCCTGAAGTACACACAGCACTAAGTCCTCCAAATGAGAGCAGGCACAAAGAAGGTACTATACTCAACAGGGGGCCAGGGGGCTGAGAGTTCTTCCAGTCCAAGCAGGTGGAATTCAGAGTATGCCCACTTTTCTTGCCTTCACAAGTGGCTACAAACCACTTGGAAGCTGAGGGAGTAGAGGGCTTCATCAAAGGGAGCATTATGATCTCTGCTTTATAAGGCAATATTACACGTGAGTCCTGTCTAACACCTTTGTACAAGCTGCTAGAGAAAGCAGCCCTGATGTACACACAATGAAGCACACTAAATGAATACAGGAATCAAACATGCTGTGCTGGCACAGAAAAAAAATCCATATCAGCAGTTGATAGACTGCTTTCAGAAAGCCACCTTCCAGACTTCCATCATCAAGACCTCTAGAGTTACTGCAGATGAGACCATAACCTATTAAGCAACAAGGAACAGGTGAGGAGTTGTTAATGAGCAAGGGCTGATGCCACAGGTGGCCTTGAGTTCCAAGACATTTAGGCTGACTTATGGCTGTCTCCCTTTAAAAAAACACCAACATTTTGTCAAGAAGCATTTTCCTGTGGCAGAACAGGAGAACATTATCACACTGTGCTGTCCCTTGGGAACATCCGATACCTCACTACAGGTAACATAACACAACCTTAGCAAGACCCCTATAGATCGTCTATGGAAGCATGACCTTGCTTCAACTTTGCCTTCACAAAATAAATCTGAAGTAAAAAAAAAAATCATGCAAGACTATATTTTGAAACACAGAATTGTTTCAGTTGGAAAAGGCCTTTCAGATCATCCAGCCCAAGCATTCTCTAACTCTATCAACTCTGGTGCTAAGCTGTGTCCCCCAGCACCACTTCTCTGCCTCTTTGGAACACCTCCAGAAATGGTAACAAGATCTAACCTCCTTGGATATTTTGCTGCTACTTAACACTTACATGAAGTTTTCAATCTTCAAAACACTCTACCAACTCTCACAGATTCTCACAGTGCTCTGTGAGCTGGGTAAGGTCCATGACCCCCTCAGTCTCTGTTTTTAGCCCTCCTTAAATTACACAGACCATGAATTTTCTATTAAAAAAAAAAAATAAGCCATTGTCAAGATTTATAACCTTAACTGGTGCCCTCTTTTCTGCAGCAAAGGACACCTCAGAACCTACCTTTATGGTAATGAAAGGCAGAATTTGCCTCCCCAGCCCTTCTGAAAAGCCACATGCTGCTGAAGTGTTGGCTGGCTCTATAGCTTGGGTGTATAAGGACTAGCAAAAACCCACCTTGAGACTCCAATCTGCTGGGTGTCTAAGTGCAGAAGCGGCTTGGCCATGGCTCCATACACATGAAAAAAGATAAGCTTTTACAAAGCATGGCCTTAAAACCCAAACCACTCTCTGAAGGTGTGCTGTCTGCTGACTTCAAAGGAGAAGAAACAGAAACCAGGTTCCTTATATTATCACCCAATTTCCATACTTGACATCAGCTGGTGTGAATTCCCAGGGTTCTCTTGGGGTTTTCTCCCTCCCCCCACCCACTCAACACAAGGTTTTATTCCTTTGGGGGTGCTGTTCAGCTGCTAAAAGGAGTTGGTTATCAAAAATGTCTTTCAAGTTTGACTAGAAATGGGTTTTCTGTTTTCTTCTGAAGATATTAGTTTTGTTTTGCTTTCTGAGTGCTCATACTTCCCTAGGGCTTATATCTTACTGTGCAGATGGTGTGTACCTCTCAAAGCTGGTACAACACAGATAAGCCCAAGTTGAGGCAGCTTCACCTTCAGAAGCAACTAGATATTTTTTTTTCCCCCTATTTTTCAGATTATTCCTCTAAAACTGGACTGTAACTCTTGCTTGCCTTCATACAGCATTGTGGAAGGCAGAGAGGATAAACCAAAATGAATAAATAAACACATCAGCAACTCATGATTTAGGGCAGCAAGACTGCATTTCTAGGTGCTGCTGGCCCTCCCTGCAGCATTTGTCAAGTCATCTGATCCATACATAAGCCAGTAGCTTGGCTGAAAATTGATGAGGACAAAAGTTTCCTGTTTTGGATGGGTGTTTTCTTCCAAGTGTTTACCCAGTGTAAAGAAGCAAGCTATCCACAGGCAGACATTGACGTTCTCAGACTGAAAACATTAGATAAGTGTCTATCCATAACACAGTTTGCATTGTATGGGTTAGCTGCAACAAAAGCTGTTCCTAACAACACATTTGTGTTTTCTGGTTTAGGTGTCCCCTTGCTGTAATGGCAAGAGCTAATATTAATGGATTTTGTGCCGAGAGGCTCCCCAGAGTCTATGTCAGTTTTTGCAGGTTTCAAAGTGTCAAAGAAGTAGTTTTGTTTGGTTTGTATTTTACTGTAAACAGCTTTCATAAACAGCAGTGATACATCTTAATCTCACTGGAAGTGAGTGACATAAAGAGCAAATGGAAATACACTGCCTCTCAAGAGCCAGTAAAAAAAAAGGCACTATAAGGAAGCCGAAGAACACTGTGAAGCTTGTTAGCCAGTTCAGCCTGTTGTAACCCACATTAAATAAAGTACAATGGATTCTGAGCACTTTCAGAGACCTCTGGAGTAGGTAAAAACTGGGTATGACCAAAAAAATTCTCCCCAGGATTTAATGTTTTTAAACCAAATTTCCATGAACAAATTACAGGAGGGATTTGCCTGATTGACCTTCAGCCTCAGAATGTTTGACTTGTAGCCTAATTGTTATAGATGACTACAGGTAAAAGTTTTTGGTAACAGTTTTGTTGGCACTAAAAGATCTTAAAAAGGTAATAAAAGGCAATAAAAGAATATATTCATAACACTAATCAAGCTACCAAACAACACTGATAAAGACTAAAAAGATAAGGAGTATAATAATTACAGCTGTGCAATGGAAGGCAGGCATGCCACAGGGTGTAGCTGATGAAAGATTAATGAAGACCATGCCTGTAGTCCACCAAATGCCTTAATCCACCAATATTCATCATCAATATTCATCATCAATGTCATCCATCAATATTCATAAGAGGGAGACAATTCATCCAAGCACCAGAATTGGGAGAGTTAGATAATGGTTGGACTAAATGATCTCAAAGGTCTTCTCCAACCAAAATGATTCTGTGAGGGGCACTGAGTTGCTGGAGTTTGTCCAGAGAAGGACAACAAGGCTGGTGGGGTGCCAAGAGCATGATTTGGAATGATTTCATTTCAGCCAGGCTCTGCTGGGTGATGCCAAATGGCAGCACAAGGGGCAATGGGTGAAAGCGGAGGCATAGGAACTTCCATGGAAATAGGAGGAAGAATTATTTCCCTGTAAGGGTGATGGAACACTGGAACAGGCTGCCCAGAGGGGTTGTGCAGTCTCCTTCTCTGGAGGTATTCAAGACCCGTTTGGATGTGTTCCTGTGTGATCTGCTCTGGGTGACCTTGCTCTGGCAGGGGGGTTGCACTGGATGATCTCTCGAGGTCTCTTCCAGCCCCTAACATTCTGTGATTCTGTGATTCATTTCAATCTACTGCAGAGAACATTGCAGACAGGCTGAAATCCAGAGTGGTGCACATAGCTGCTCTTCAGGAGAAAACTAATGGCTTTGGTGATTACACCTTGCAGGGAAACCGACTGGCTAACACAGACTGAACAAGCTCAGCTGCTCAACTGGAAGGGGACACAAGGCACAGAGTGGATGGCAGCAGGGCAGGAGGCAGCAGCACTAACAGGTGGGCTGCCAGTGGTGGTGACAGCAGAGCAGCTGCTGCCCTGCCATGCAGCTCCAAATGATCTATAGACCATGTTGGGCCTCGCTAGGCAGCCACTTGCTGTCTTAGCCAAACTCTTTGGTGTGTCCTTCCTGCTCAGCTTTGTTTCAATGTCACCACAGAGTTGTGAGGCTTGGAGCTCTGCATGTGCGTGCTGCTCTATGATGAGCTGGAGTCAGGCTCAGTATTTCTTTACCCCCATGGAGATAAACCAACCAAGCAACATAACTGGCATCAACGAGCACCCTGCTGCTGGGTCTAGCCTCCTGTACCACACACTGCTTGGTTTAGCTTTCAGGTTTTGGGTGTTTTTTTTGTGGGTTTTGGTTGGTTGGATGTCTTTTTGCAACAGACTTGAGCACTGGGGGTAAAAAAAAAAGACCCCAAATCCTGCCACCTGGCACAATTTATCAGCCATGGAGCCCTCTGCTTTTCCAAACTGTTTAAAATCAAGCAAGAGATAGCTATGGGTTGGTGAGACCCATCTGCTTCCAAGAACTTGCTCATTCTGACTTCCTATGGGTTGGTGAGACCCCTCTGCTTCCAAGAACTTCCTCATTCTGACTTCTTTCTTACTAGCAGTTGATATAGACATATAATTAGATACAACCACCATAGCCCTCCAACGCTCAGGAGGGTTTAAATGATTAGTACAAAAGAGGCAATTCCATCAGAATGGGAAATATTTCTATGACTGTGAATGGTGAGATGGAATTCTAGCAGCATGTATCCCACCCACAGTCATTTCACAGGTCTCCATGTTCTGGAGGTAATCAAACAAAATCTCGAGAAATAAAGAGCTGAGTAACCTGAAGAGTGAAAGAAAAAGCAGTCTTAGATGGTTGACTGCTGAAGCCATGCTAGGGAGCCTGCCTGCCACATTAAATATATACATACCTTCTCCATTATCCAAACTAGATTGTCTAGTTTTATGGTGGTAATATTAAGCTTCAACAATCTGACAAGTAAGGCTACTCTAAAAGGGATTCACTGAGTGACCTCATTCATGTTGCTAAAGATGTGCAGGGTGAGTGTCAAGAGGCTGGAGCCAGGCTCTGCTGGGTGATGCCCAAGGACAGCACAAGGGGCAATGGGTGGAAGCTGAGGCATAGGAACTTCCATGGAAATAGGAGGAAGAATTATTTCCCTGTGAGGGTGATGGAACACTGGAACAGGCTGCCCAGGGGGGTTGTGCAGTCTCCTTCTCTGGAGATATTCATGAACCATTTGGATGAGTTCCTATGTGATCTGCTGTAGGTGATCCTGCTCTGGCAGGGGGGTTGGACTGGATGATCTCCCAAGGTCCCTTCCAGTCCCTAACAATTCTGTGATTAAAGCCAAATAGCATTATGATATTTAAATGTGTTTGTCCCTGCCCTGAGTTAGTCCAAATTAGAAAGAGTGGAAGAGTACAACACTGGCATCTCAACTGTGGTTCATTTCATCTTAATCTTGAAGCCTCTCTTCCCAGCCATCTAACCAAGCCCTCAGTGGCAGCCTCATATTCTGAAATTGAGCAGGGGGTGCCCAGGCAGGTGTTGGTATCTGCACAGATGGGTACTGTTGGTAATGCATGTGACAAAGCAGAACGTTGATTATGATTCCAAGGGATAACGATCTATAGCCAGAATGGACATTGTTGAAAGCAGAGACTCCATCTTCACAGAACACAGACTCACAGAACATTGAAAGGGACTTCAAAAGATCATCCACTCCAACTCCCCTGCCAAAGCAGCATCAGCCAAGGCAGGTCACACAGGAACACATCCAGGCAGGTTTTGAATGTCTCCAGAGGAGGAGACTCCACAACCTCTCTGGGCAGCCTGTTGCAGGGCTCCAGCACCCTCCCTGGGAAAAAGTTTTCCCTTATGTCCCCATGGAACCTCCTCTGCTCCAGCTTGCACCCAGTGCCCCTTGTCCTGTCATTGGACATCCCTCAGCAGAGCCTGGCTCTGTCCTCCTGGCACTGCCCTGCACATCTTTATCAACAGCAATGAGGTCACCCCTCAGGCTCCTCAGCTCCAAGCTCAAGAGCCCCCAGCTCCCTCAGCTTCGCCTCACAGGAAGATGTTCCACTGGCTTCCTTCACCATCTTTGTGGCTCTGTGCTGGACTCTTTCATGCAGTTCCCTAAGGCCCTTCTTGACCTGAGGGGCCCAGAACTGGACACAATATTCCAGATGTGTCCTCATCAGGGCAGAGTAGAAGGGAGGAGAACCTCTCTCGACCTACTAACCACAGCCCTTCTAAATCCCCCCCAGGATGCCATTGGCCTTCTCGGCCTCAAGGGCACATTGCTGGCTCATGGTCATCCTTCTGTCCACCAATACCCCCAGGCCTCTCTTCCTCTGCACTTGTGCAAAACCTAGCACAGTTGTGATCTAGTTTATCAGCAACTGTCCCAACTTAATAAGCATTATCCTTATGTGATTAATTTTCATCAATATCAGAAACTGTTTCAAATGCTTCACCTCCAAGCAGGAAAATATTATCAATGTGCTTTACTGTACTGACATACAAAACTCCAGCCCTTCTAAGACTGAATTCAACCCCCATGGGACTGAACATCCACGAGGAGCAGACACTTTATTGAGTGAGGTGCCATTTTTATATCACGTTTCACAGTAAATTGGGCTTCAGAGATGAGTAATTCAGGCAACTGCTGAGAGCCTTACACAGAACAGCAACTCAAGTGTTAGTCTGCTACTTCCTTCAAGGAATAAGAACAGAGGTGGGAGGCAACACATGGTACAAGCTCTGCTGCAGAACCTAGGATCCCATGAATTTGGAGGTCAGGATAGTGGAGATGTTTCTTCCGCCATTAGCCGAGCAGCAGATGCGACGCTGGGCTTAACACAGCAGCGTCAGTGACTCAGATTGTCTGTAAGGCCACTGCAAGAGTTTTATTGTCTGTGGAAGGTGTCACCAGCTATGGCAGGGGTATTGCAACTAGATGATCTTTAAGGTCCCTTCCAACCCAGACTATTCTGTGAACCTAGGAATACATATGCTCTGAGAAGACGATCCTCAAACATGTTTGCTGAGTGCTGAGGAAGAGACAAAGTGAGCTGGGTTTTAGCTGTGCAGTGATTCAAAATGCCTACAGGGACTACTCCTTCTGAAACCATCGTGTTCAAATAGCTATCTGTCAGGCTGGAAAGGCGAGCCCATGACGACCTCCTGAGGTTCAGCAAGACCGAGTGCAGGGTCCTGCATCTGGGCCAGGGCAATCCCAGGCACTGATATAGGCTGGGCAGGGACTGACTTGAGAGCAGCCCGGAAGAAAAGGCCTTGGTGGTGCTGGTGGGCAAGAAACTCAACAGGAGCCAGCAGTCAGCACTTGCAGCCCAGAGAGCCAACCAGAGCTTGGGCTGCAGCAAGAGAAGTCTGGCCAGCATGGTGAGGGAGGTGATTCTCCCACTCTGGTGAGACCACACCTGGAGCACTGTGTCCAGTTCTGAAGCTTCTATTACAGGAAAGATCTGGAGGTGCTGGAAGGTGTCCAGAGAAGGGCCATGAGGATGAGCAGAGGGCTGGAGCTGCTCTGCTATGAGGACAGACTGAGGGATTTGGGGCTGTTCAGTCTGGAGAAGAGAAGGCTCCGAGGAGAACTTATTGAGACTTCCAGTATCTGAAGAGGGATACAAGAAAGCTGGGGAGGGACTTTTTAGGATGTTGGGTAGGATAGGACTAGGGGGAATGGATCCAAGCTAGAGGAGGGGAGATTTAGATTACACATTATGACAAAGTTGTTGCCCATGAGGGTGGTGAGAGCCTGGCACAGGTTGCCCAGGGAGGTGGGGGAAGCCTCATCCCTGGAGGATTTTAAGGCCAGGCTGGATGTGGCTGTGAGCAACCTGCTGTAGTGTGAGGTGTCCCTGCCCATGGCAGGGGGGTTGGAACTGGCTGATCTTTGAGGTCCTTTCCAACCCTGACAAATCTATGATTCTGTGATTGTTCAAATTGGAATCAAGATGTGATTCTGTGAAGATACCTTGCAGTCCCTACTTGGTCTTGCAGCTATGTGGATTTGGGATCATTTTAACAGAGGCAACCTTTGATTCGCCAGGTAGCCTTGTTTTGAATTGTTTTCACAGCAAATGCAGAATTGAGATCACCTCCAAAGCAGAAAAAAGAAGTTAAATGAGGCAATCCCTCTTGCCTTAACTTCAGAAATGTAAAGAGAAAACTGCAGTGAGTTTGTCCTTTTCATTTTCCAATCTCCCTTCTGTTTCTTTCCTATCTCAAGCTTTTTGAACAAATTTCATTTTTATTACTGAACAGAGTGCTAAAGGTAATACAAGAAAGTCAACCTTTATGTTTCAAACTCTGCTTTGCAGTCATTTATTAGCTTTCTCCATATCTTCCTAGAAACTTTATTTAATATGATACCTTTGAAGTTTGCTTTGAAAATACTCTGCCTTTACAAAACTTCTTCATATTCTGCTCATTTTTCATCTTATTTCAGTGAGAGCCTCCCAATCAATACAAATAGGCACATATGCCAGTGTTTTTTTGACTGGAATTGCTGGGCTGCAAAGGCAGTGAAGGTCTGGCCAATCTGCCTACCCTCCCACACAGTAAGACCATTGGAGGTTACACTTGGAATTTGTTTCATTTTCCCTTTATTTTCTATTTTTTGGCAAAGGAAATACTAGTACTTTGCTTAATTCCAAATGTACTGATGAGCAGAGGGCTGAAGCACCTCTCCTGTGGGGACAGACTGAGAGAGTTGGGGTTATTCAGTCTGGAGAGAAGCCTCAAGCACAAGCCCTACAAGGAGAGGCTGAGGGAGCTGGGGTTGTTTAGCCTGGAGAAGAGGAGGCTCAGGGGAGACCTCATTGCTCTCTACAACTACCTGAAAGGAGGTTGTGGCCAGAGGGGGGTTGGTCTCTTCTCCCAGGTAACCAGCACCAGAACAAGAGGACACAGTCTCAAGCTGTGCCAGGGGAAGTTTAGGCTGGAGCTGAGGAGAAAGTTCTTCATGGAGAGAGTCATTCGTCATTGGAATGTGCTGCCCAGGGAGGTGGTGGAGTCCCCATCCCTGGAGGTGTTCAAGAGGGGATTGGATGTGGCACTTGGTGCCATGGTTTAGTCATGAGGTCTGTGGTGACAGGTTGGACTTGATGATCTTTGAGGTCTCTTCCAACCTTGGTGATTCTGTGATTCTGCGATTGTGGCCTTCCAGTATCTGAAGGGGGCTGCAAGAAAGCTGGGGAGGGACTTTTTAGGATGTCAGGCAGTGACAGGACTGGGTGAGAATAGAACAAAAATGGAAATGGGTAGATTCAGATTGGCTGTTAGGAAGACATTCTTCCCCATGAGGGTGGTGAGAGCCTGGCACAGGTTGCCCAGGGGAGTAGTAGAAGCCTCATCCCTGGAGGTTTTTAAGTCCAGCCTGGATGTGGCTCTGAGCAATATGATCTAGTGTGAGGTGTCCATGCCCATGGTGGGGGTGTGGGGTGTGTAGAACTGGGTGACCCTTGAGGTCCCTTCCACCCTGATAATTCTATGATTCTATGGTAATGCAGTGGCATCTCTAAAGAAGGACACAGATTCTTTATACCTCTCCAGCTAGCAAGGAAGCAACAACTTCCTTGGAAAGTCAAGAAGTGATCAAAAAGTTCCAAAACTCCTTGAATGTATTTTCCAACATTTTTTAAGTCTGATTTGCCACCCAGCATGAGAAGTTGAGTAGTTTTGCAACACATCCATGCAGAGTTAGTTAAAGAGATCTAGGCACTGTGCTATTACTCCAGACAAGGACTTCAGTCATAACCACTGCCTATGACGGTACCTCAACGACAAACCAAATACAAATGACAACCATTGCCTCCATAAAGCAAAGTCTAAAAAGCTTCACAGTGAAAACTGTTTAATATTAAGGTAAGCATTTAGTGAGAGAGAGCACTTCAACTTCATTTGGTTCTGAAGAGGAATAAAACCAGTTCAAAAAGCTCTCAAAGGTGGTAAGGCATTTCAGTATCTGCTAGAATGATCTCTTTTGGGGGAAAAAGAGACCTTTTAGCTCTCCTGCTCTTTCATAGGATCATAGAACTGTCTCTCTTGGAGAACATGCCTAAAGTCAGCATACTTCTACAGGTGGCAAAAGCATTGTGAGGTTGAAAAGCAATGACTTCCTAGGGAAATCAAGTGTCTTAGGAGGCACAGATTACCTGTCTTCGAAGGTCTCGTGTTTTCTTGGTCATCTTGTCAATAGCAATGTTGAGTGGGTCTCCCTTCTCCTTCCTTCCAGTCTGTTGAAAAACAGATGAAATTTTGGCGTTAAAGACTCCAGCAAACAAACACTTGCTAGAAAGTAAACAAACAAACAAAGCACAGAGGTATCAAAGGCAAACTCTGCATCTCTCTTTGTTTGCTTCCACCAAACTGTTTTATTTCCAGTGTCGTGCTTTTAATATGTTTACCTTTGAGTGACACAGCAGATTATTGAAAACAATCTTAAAATGATAAGAAGGAAAATTAAGGTGACTCACTAAAGAGTTCAGAACTTCTCCACCAGTAAATTATGTGCATATATTACAGCCCATGCTCCAAAAATCTGGCAAGACCTTTCACTATAAAAGGAATATTAAGAGTTTCTAATCTCCATCCTGCCAGGCCCTGGGAATGTTAAACATGATAATAAGCAGCAACACAGCTTGAGGACAGAAGGAAAATGGTCCCTGTGGCTGTAACAGGCATCACATTGGCAGCCATTAGGTGCAGCATAAAGACAAATTCCACTTAAAACACTTTCCTGCAGGAAGTCTCAAAGCAAAAATCCTCACCAAGATTAAAAGGGGGGGAAGAAAGCTTTTTGTGGCTCAAAACCAATGGGGGGAAAAAAAAAATCAGTATTTTTTTTTTAGGTTCCATGGCACAAAAAGCTTGAAGTGACTTTGTCAGCTGTATTGCCTTTCTCTTAAGAGAAAAGTGTTTCTCTGTCAATCTTTACATCTCTTATCACATTGAACTCTGCTTGGTGGCTTTTCATCAAGAATCAAAATGATCCTCCACTCTTTCTGGCTGCACCCTCTTTCATCCCAATGCTGTTTTCAAATACTCCTATTTAGAAATGTGCCTTGCATATGATTAAGAGTGACTTTCTATCTCCAGCTGAGCCTAACAGCAGACTTTTCTGGGAGCTATTGAGAAGTCACTTTTGGGGTAGGATGGAGATTAAATATACCCTTTCAACAATGCTCTCTCAAATGCACAGCACTCTTATCAGCTCTACATGACCACGTTGATAAGTGGCCCATGGCCCAGTCTTCTGCTTGAAGCTTTCATTGGAGAGAATGCCTGCTTGCTGTTATTGTCTGCCATTCCAATTATGATATGAGGCTGTTATCATCATTTCATAGAATGTTAGAGGTTGGAAGGGACCTCCAGAGATCATCCAATCCAAGCCCCCTGCCAAAGCAGGATCACCCAGGGTAGTCCTCACAGGAATGCCTCCAGGTGGGTTTTGAAAGCCTCCAGAGAAGGAGACTCCACAACCTCTCTGGGCAGCCTGCTCCAGGGCTCTGTCACCCTCACTGTAAAGAAGTTGCTTCTTGTGTTGAAATGAAACCTTCTCTGTTCAGGTTTGTATCCATTGTTCCTTGTCTTATTACTATCACAGTATCACCAAGGTTGGAAGAGACCTCAAAGATCATCAAGTCCAACCTGTCACCACAGACCTCATGACTAGACCATGGCACCAAGTGCCACTAATATGCACCAGTGAAGAAAGCTTGGCCCCCTCTTGACACCCACCCCTTAGATATTTATAGACATTGTTCAGATCCCCTCTCAGTCCTCCCAAGACTAAACAGAAACCTGTAAAATGCATCCCCTTTTTTTTCATCTGGAAGTTCAAACATAAAAATATCAAGCACCACCAGAATTTAACACAAGACATTTCCATCCTAGCTTCTGAACAGGAAACTATTACAAATTCTGGAGTTAATATAATTTCATCTGTACACATTGAGAGCAGAAAATAGAGAAAGCAAGCATCTGCTCTGATAGAAGAAGAAGCATCTGTGTAAAATAGAACCATAGAATGGTAGGGGTTGGAAGGCACTTCTGGAGATCACCCAGTCCAACCCCCTTGCCAAAGCAGGATCACCTAGGACAGGGCACACAGGAATACACCCAGATGGGTCTTGAAAGCCTCCAGAGAAGGAGACTCCACAACCTCTCTGGGCAGCCTGCTCCAAGGCTTCAGCACACTCATAGTTTTCCTCATGCTGAGGTGGAACTTCTTGTGTCCCATTTTGATCATGCTGGTATTTTTATCTTACTTTTCTTGTGTTCATCCTTTGACTGAGTTCTCCTGGTCCTCAGCTAAAGGACCACATCGCTTTCTCCTAAGCAATGTCAGCTCAAGCTTTTAGTTTCAGCTGTCTTGAATTCTGACCTTGGTGTTTTGCCCAAGACAGCAGCTGTCATATGTGCACAGATCTATAGATTTTCAAGCTGAAATTTCACAAGAAAAAAGAGGCAGCAAAGCTTGGCCTAAGAAGCCTCTCCTAACAGTGGGAATGGCACAACGGGGACTGTGAGATGAGTGAGTCTCAGCCAGGTTCCTACTTTGTTAGACTACAAGGCTGTATTCTAAGAAAACTTCCAATTCCTCCTGCTGTGTGCTGTGTGGTGGCTCAACCAAGTAGCCTTGGTGACTTACTCTTCTGGGATGCTTTGTTTTCCCAGTCAAATCATTCAATTTCCTTAGTATTCCTTAAAATCTTCCCTTCCTTCTCATTGTTCAAGCTTTACTACAATGGCTTAGAAAGAGAGAGAACCATACAAAATCTTTGCAGACATGTGGGTTTTTTTCTTTTGCTAGGGCAAAGGTGATATTTTTTATCATAGAACCAGGGAATAACTTGTTAAACTGTGCAAATTACACAATGTGAGTAAGCAAAAAGCAAACACTGTGACACTTCAGGCTGTGTCAGAGTGGCAATCTACAGCTCTCAAAGAAAGCAACCAGCTAACGGGCTGCCCAGGGAGGTGGTGGAGTCACCATCCCTGGAGGTGTTCATGTGGCACTTGGTGCCATGGTCTAGTCATGAGGTCTGTGGTGACAGGTTGGACTGGATGATCTTTGAGGTCTCTTCCAACCTTGGTGATTCTGTGATTCTGATTCTTCACTGATCTCATGCAGGGCAGATGTGTTTTATGTTCACCACCAGCATACAGGGTTGAACACTTCATTTTTGGCACTCATTTAGGGGGTCAGAAAACTGTCTTGGATAGGTACTGGGGAGTTCTCCTAGGGTAGCCAGCTACAGGATACAATGAGCACAGAATTACAGAACAGTAGGGGTTGGAAGGGACCTCTGGAGATCACTCAGTCCAACCACCCCTGTTAAGCAGGATCACCTAGAGTAAATCACCCAAGATCACAGTGTCCAGGCAGGTTTTGAAAGTCACCAGAGAAGGAGAATCCACACCCTCTGTGGGTAGCCTGCTCCAGGGCTCTGCCACCCTCAAAGGGAAGAATTTTTTCCTGATGTTTACATGAAGCCTCCTGTGCTCCAGTTTGTGTCCACCAACCCTTGTCCTGTCACTGGACACCACTGAGAAGAGTCTGGCTCCACCCTCCTGACACTTGCCCTGTAGATATTTATCTATAAATACATTTATTTAATGGTGGTGAGTAAATTAGGCAGCTGATAAACTGCACCACTTAGACGCAAAGGCTCCCTTCCAGACATTCCCTACTTGGGCACTGGGGAAAAAGTATACATTTTGAGATTGACTTCAGATTTTGTAACTTATGTTCCCAGGCTTGGTGTTTGCTATGGCTTGTAGGAGGAAACTATGACTGAGAGTAGGCCCATGGTAGCCTACATGTAGCACTTCTCCTAAGCCTCTCTTCAAATTTATCCTGTAACTTTTTAGGCTAGTTTTGAATTACATAAACAGTGGCCCTTAAGGTACATCCTATTGTGAAACATAAGACAACTGGGAACCCTTCTGTGACCCTTAGGCCACACAACACAAACTGTCAATATCCATCTGGACAAGTCTGTTCTGTATTGTTTACCCAAACCCTCTTTGCTCTGTGCAATTGCCTGAATCGTGCCTGCATGCTGTCTGAGCTGCTGCATGGCACAAACCGGTCTGTGCTGGAAAACAGGCTACCAAAGCAAGGGGAAAAAGATCCAGTACTCTCCTAAAGATAGTGCTTTATCAACACATAGAATCACAGAATGGTGGGGGTTGGAAGGGACCTCCAGAGATCGAGTCCAACCTCCCTGCCAAAGCAGGATCCTCTAGGGCAGGTCACACAGGAACACATCCACATGAGTCTTGAAAGTCTCCAGAGAAGGAGACTCCACAATCTCTCTGGGCAGCCTGATCCAGGGCTCCAGAACACTTCACAGGAAAGATTTTCCTCTTGTTGAGGTGGAACCTCCTGTGCTGTAGTTTGTGTCCGCTGCCCCTTGTCCTATCACAGGACACCACTGAAATGAGACTGGCCCCTTCTTCTTGACACCCACCCTACAGATATGTATAAACTTTAGTAAGATCCCCTCTAAGTCTGCTCTTCTCCAGGCTAAGCAGCCCCAGGGGTCTCCACCTTTCATCTGACACATGTTCCAGTCCATCATCCTCATAACAACTGCTGGACACTCTCTAGTACATCCCTGTCCCTCTTGAACTGGGCAGCCAAGACCTGAGCACAATACTCATGATGTGGTCTCATTAGGGCAGAATAGAGGGGGAGGAGGACCTCCATGGACCTGCTGGCCACACTCTTCTTAATGCACGCCAGGATACCATCAGCCTCCTTGGCCACAAGGGCACATTGCTGTCCCATGGATAACTTATTGTTGCCTAAGACTCGAAGGTCCTTTTCCAGCAAGTCAACCCCTGACCTGTGCTGGTGCAAGCTGTACAGGCATGGATGAAGTCACAGAGCTGCTGCTCGTGTTCAGCACAAGTTTTACTTATCCAGGAATGTGAAGAGCCCTTCACCTGTTACTTATGAAATGGCTCCTGCCTTTTAATCTTCACTGTAGGGTTTCAAAGAAGGACAAATTTGTTTAGTAAATCACATTATTGAAAAATAAATAGGCAAGGCATGTGATGTTGCATCGCTCCAGGCAGGTCTGTCAACCACCATCTGCTCTGTGCTGAAAATATGAGTTTATTAAAGTTTATTTATTTAAGTCCTTAAATACTCTTATATTAGTGTTGCTCTGTGATAAATTTTTGGCCTTAATTCCTAGAAGGGATAGGAAGGAATGTTGTGGTTTCCTGTGCTTCTGCAAGAAACAGAAAGCTTAGTAGAGAGCCTCACAGCCTCTCTCTGTTTAGCTTCTTCTGCAAAGAGAAGAAAGATACTTTGGAGATGGGATAAAACAAGAAGCAAAAATTGCTGCTGGCACTGGGTTAAAAGGAGAAGGAGAAGAAATGCAGAGAATTCCCTGAATGCCAAAATATTGGTATTCAGAATTCCTGTTGACAGAATTAATTCCATTCACAGTGCAATAAGGAGAACTTGGTTACAGCAGAAGATATTAATCAGGTTCCTGATTTATAGTGACCATCAACAGCATTTTCATACTGGTTTGATTCAGGATGTTGTCAAATGATGCTCTCAATCCATACTACTCCCACCCTAATTTCCTCAGAGCTTTTCCCTGCCTGTTTGATTTATTCTTGGATGATCAGGATCAGCTAATTTTGATGGGCTCCTGACCAGGGGCTGTGCTGCCTGCAGTCCCCCAGGTCAGGAATGTATCTTGCATTGCACTTCTACCCCAAGGCTTCAGCCTCCCTCCCAGATCACCCAACAAAAGAGCCAGCTCCTTCACTGTATTTTTCAAGGGTTTTTTAAGCCTGATTTTGCCACCCAGCATGAGAAGTTGAGTAGCTTTTCAACACATCCATGCAGAGTTAGTGGAAGAAATCTGGGTAGTGTTTTAGTACTCCAGACAATGCCTTCAGTCACAACCACTGCCAACAACAGTGCCTCAACAATAAACCAAAGACAAAATACAACCATGGCCTCCATAAGGCAAACTCTAAAATGCCTCACAGTTGAAACTGAACAGTATTAAGGTAAGTGTTTAGTGAGAGAGAGCACTTCAACTTCACTTGGTTCTGAAGAGAAATGAAATCATTTCCAAAAGCTCTTGGAAGATGGTAATCTAGAATCAGGAACTGATAAAATCATAACTAATTTCTTTCAAAGGTTAGAAGGGACCTTTATAGCTCATCCACTCCAACCCCCCTGCAGTCTGCAGACACATCCCCAACCAGAGCAAGTTGCTCAGAGCATCAAACTACCTGACCTGGAAGGTCTCCAGGGATGGGGCATCTCCCACCTCTCTGGGCAGCCAACTGTTTTCACACACTTTTTCCTCTGCTGCCACACTACCTGGGAGGGCTCTCTCCTAACTTATTGCATGTTGCGTGTCCACGACCTCCTCACTGCCATTCATGGAGTAATTTAGCCTCCAGAAGACAGCTGGAAAGATTATCTATTGATCCAAAAAGCTACTAAACCGTGATATACTTTGATATTTTCATCATCCTCTAGGTAGATGGTTCCATTATTTACAGCTTATTCAGAACTTGGGTATCACAATGTTTTATTGAGGCATAAATTGCAGCTCAAAAATATATCTGTCCTAATATTTTATTTTAAATGTTGAACAACATCACTCTTTAAAAACTATGCTTGTGCTCAATGGCTCTTTTAAAGGTGATGAAGAGAAGCTTAGTACTAAGGGGAGAAACATTTTCAGCCACAGACATAAACTGCGTCAGGGCTTTTAAGCAGAAAGCCGGGTTTAAAGGGACCCATTCATAGCCTCCTGCTGACAGGTTAAGAAGACTCATTTTGGGTCAGGAAAAGGCTAAACAATATATCCTTCCAGAAGTGAGTAAAGACTAAATTTCCCTGGAATGGGTCAGGAAAACACATTGTAGAAAAGCTGTGTGGTTCTGCTGTGGGTGAGCTGAAGAAGAAGCCTTAGAAGAAATAAATTTGTGTTAAAAGCTGAACGAGGAGAAGTCTCTTAGGAGCAGGCTGTGAGCATGAATCTGCTCACAGATTCTGTTCTGCTCAGCTCAGTGATTTCATCCATGCTTCCTGTTTATTCCTATAAATTATTATTTGGCTTAGGATTTATTCTAAGTAACTGTGTTGGAGGTTCTGCAGTCACTTGTTTCCCATCTTCACTTTTTCTAGAGAATCACCTCATGTGGAATGAAAACTTTTATACTCCCTTTTCCTCCTGACCACTCTATTATTTAATAACAACAACAACAACAACAATAATAATAGTAGTAATAATATATAAACCAGGTTGGAAGAGACCTTCAAGATCATAAAGTCCAACCTATCATCCAACACCACCCAACCAACTAAACCATGCAACCAAGCACCCTATCAAGTCTCCTCCTGAACACCTCCAGTGATGGTGACTCCACCACCTCCTCAGGCAGCCCATTCCAATGGGCAATCACTCTCTCTCTGTAAAACTTCCTCCTAACCTCCAGCCTAAACCTCCCCTGGCACAGCCTGAGACTGTGTCCTCTTGTTCTGATGCTGGTTGCCTGGGAGACGAGACCAACCTCTGCCTGTCTATAACCTCCCTTAAGGTAGTTGTAGAGAGCAATAAGGTCACCCCTATTTGTTCTTTCCTTGAGGAAAAGGAATTTTGCATAAATGGGAGGAAAAGGGTTGCTTAGATATCACAGACCCATAGAATCCTTAAGGTTGGAAAATACCTCTAAAATCATCAAGTCTCACTTGCTACCCAGCACCTCCATGACCACACATCCTTTTCCTGCTCAGGTCTCTTGGCTTTTATTTATGCAGTTGAAAAGAAGAAAGGGTCAGTCATACAATCATAGAATGGTAGGGGTTAGAAGAGACCTCCAGAGATCAGAGTCCAACCCCCACGCCAAAGCAGAATCACCTAGGGCAGGTCACACAGGAATGCATCCATGTGGGTTTTGAACCTCTCCAGAGAAGGAGACTCCACAACCTCTCTGGGCAGCCTGCTCTGGGCTCCAGCACCCTCACAGTAAAAAATTCTTTTCTTGTGTTGAGATGGAATTTCCTGTGATTGAATTTACACCCATTGCACCTCATCCTGTCACTGGGTATCACTGCAAAGAGCCTGGCTCCATCCTCCTGACAGCCACCCTTCAGATATTTGTAGACAGTGATGGGGTCCCCTCTTAGCATTCTCTTCCCCAGACTAAATACCCCCATGTCTCTCACTCTTTCCTTGTAAGAAGGATGCTCCAGTCCCTTAATCACCCTCATAGCCCTCCAGTGGACTCTGACCAGTATATCCCTGTCCCTCTTGCATTGGGAAGCCCAGAACTGGACCAAATATTCCAGGCGTGGTCTGACCAGGGCTGAGTAGAGGGGGATGAGAACCTCTCTTGACCTGCTGGCCACACTCTTCCTAATACACCTGAGTACACCATTGGCCTTCTTGGGCACCAGGACACATTGCTGTCCCATGGATAACTTATTATTAACCAGGACTCCAAGGTCCTTCTCTGTGGAGCTACTCTCCAGCAGGTCAACCCCTAACTTGTAGTAGTCATGACAGAGCAAGGACAAGACAGAATCATGGAATGGAGTGGTTGGAAGTGACCCTTAGAGCTCACCTAGTCCAGCCTCCCTGCAGTGACCAGGAATGCAACCTGGAATGTTCCCAGGGATGGGGCACCTATGACCTCTCTAGACAACCTGGGCTAGTCTCTCATCACAGAACATACACAGAACATACACAGCCCTGCTGCTTTGCAACGAACCACTGAATGCCAGGTTTCCTTCACGGTGTTTCAATACTGCTCAGTCCTAGAAGGCCACTCAGTAAATAAGCTGCTCATAAATATGTGCTACAGACCAGAAGCTCTCCTCAAATAAAACAATTGCTTTCAGCAGTTTTTAATTACCTGACAAAACTGTGACCAGCTCACATTGAGTGTAATTGGTTCCAGTGTGGCATAAATAATCACAGCTATGCAGAGAAGTGGGGAAGCCACATCTTTCCAATCCCAGGTAGTAAATAAAGTCAATAAAAAATAAATTAAGCATGAGCTGGACATGATATCAGTACCTGAGCTGAACAAATCTTGTCCTTGGCCTGCATCCAAGCAAGTTTTGTCTAGAGCTGCACAAAATCAAAACTAAGGAGGTAATGAAATAAATAATGAAAACTGAATATAGGCTGGGCAGCCTGCTCCAGGCCTCCAGCAGCCTCCCTGGGAAAAAGATTTCCTTATGTTCCCATGGAACCTCCTCTGCTCCAGCTTGCACCCAGTGCCCCTTGTCCTGTCACTGGACATCCCTGAGCAGAGCCTGGCTCTGTCCTCCTGGCACTGCCCTGCATGTCTTTATCAACAGCAATGAGGTCACCCCTCAGGCTCCTCTGCTTCAAGCTCCCAGCCCCCAGCTCCCTCAGCCTGTCCTCACAGGGAGATGTTCCACTGCCTTCAGCATCTTTGTGGCTCTGTGCTGGACTCTCTCAAGCAGTTCCCTGAGGTCCTTCTTGACCTGGAACTGGATACAACATTCCAGATGTGGCCTCAGCAGGGCCTCAGTAGAGGGGACGGAGAACCTCTCTCGACCTACTAACCACAGCTCTTCTAATATATCCCAGGATGTCCTTGGCCTTCTTGGCCACAGGGCTACATTGCTGGCTCATAGTCATCCTGTTGTCCAGGAGGACTCCCAGGTCTTCTCCAGAGCTGCTCTCTGAGAGATCCAGGCTGTGATATCTGAGGTCCTGTAAATAATCCACTTCTCACTGTCTAAAAAAAAAAAATACACTTCATGCATTTTAGATTTGGTCTTGGAACTTAGCAGCCTTGCTTGCTTCTCCACACTCATTCCCACCCTTCAAACCCCTGTTAACATACAACCGCCTACAGACACACCTTGATACTTTGGTCACCACCACCAAGGGCCTTAGGACAACTGTTCCTAATCTCTGCAATTAGAGGTGTGACTGCAAGAGACAGAACCTTAGGATAACACTGTGGAAAAACTGCTCCTAATCTCTGCAATTAGAGGTGTGATTCCAAGAGACAGAGCCTTAGGATAACACTGAGGAAAAACTGCTCCTAATCTCTGCAGTTAGAGGTGTGACTGCAAGAGACAGAGCTGCTGGTCACAGAAACACTGCAACCTAAGGAAGGAAAAAATCCAGCAACCCAGTTCTAGCTGGATTTGTTTCATCTCAGCTTTCTCATAAGCCAACATTAACTTAATCTGGAAGTGAAATTTGGGAACTGATAACAGGAAAAAATAAAGAAAGTAAAAAGCCCCAACCAAACAAAGAAGGAAATGCAGTTGGAGAAGCCAAGTGATTACCTCAGACAGGTTTGCTGATATATCCCCAGGAAATCTCTCCAATACCTGTCTGTATCACTGCAGATGCAGAGTGACACAAGTGTTAGCATGCAAGTCTACTTCTGCTCCACGTCTGTCTTACTGTCCTTGACAACTGTCCCTGAAGGTTCCCCTCATACCCTTCTGTTTGATGAGGTGACTTAGAATCATAGAATCATAGAATGGTCTGGGCTGAGGGGACCTCCAAAAGTCACCCAGCTCCCCACAGTCAGCAGAGACATCCCCAACTAGATCAGGCTGCCCAGAGCACTGTCAAGCATCACCTTGAATATCTCCAGGAATGGGACCTTAACCATCTCCCTGGACAATCCAGTGTTCCTCCACCCTCATAGTAAAGAACTTGTTCCTAACATCCAATCTAAATCTGCCCTTCTCTAGTTAGAATAGAATAGAATAGAATAGAATAGAATAGAATAGAATAGAATAGAATAGAATAGAATAGAATAGAATACACCAGGTTGGAAGAGACCTTCAAGATCATCACATCCAACCCATTAACCAATTCAACTCACCTAAACAACTAACCCACGGCACCAAGCACCCCATCAAGTCTCCTCCTGAACACCTCCAATGACAGTGACTCCACCACCTCCCCAGGCAGCCCATTCCAATGGGCAATCACTCTCTCTGTATAGAACTTCCTCACATCCAACCTAAACCTCCCCTGGCGCAGCCTGAGACTGTGTCCTCTTGTTCTGGTACTGGCTGCCTGGGAGAAGAGACCAACATCCATCTGTCTACAACCTCCCTTCAGGTAGTTGTAGAGAGTGATAAGGTCACCCCTGAGTCTTCTTTTCTTCAGGCTAAGCAACCCCAGCTCCCTCAGTCTTTCCTCACAGGGCTGTGTTCCAAGCCCCTCACCAACTTCGTTGCCCTTCTCTGGACTCGTTCCAGCAAGTCAACCTCCTTCCTAAACTGAGGGGCCCAGAACTGGACACAGTACTCAAGGTGTGGCCTAACCAGTGCAGTGTACAGGGGCAGAATGACCTCCCTGCTCCTGCTGGCCACACTGTTCCTGATGCAGGCCAGGATGCCATTGGCCCTGGTCCTGTCCCTGCAGGCCTTTGCAAGCAGTCTCTCCCCATCTTCTGGTAGCCCCTTTCAGGTACTGGAAGGCTGCTATTAGGTCCCCCCAGAGCCTCCTCTTCAGCAGGATGAAGACTCCCAGCTCCCTCAGCCTGTCCTCGTAGCAGAGGTGCTCCAGCCCCCTGCTCATAACAACATGTAGCAGAATGTTGATCTGCAGAGTATTTCCTGCAGTTAAAGAACATCTTTTCCTCTGCCATGCTTGCTGGGAGGACTCAGAGGAAAGCATAAGGGGTTTCACAGGATAAGCTGCACATTTCTATTCAGATGTCAGCACACAAAACTGTTGCTGTTACACTTAAATGCATATGAAAAAAAAAAAAAAGAAAGAAAATCTATAACTCCTGAGGGAAGAACTGTGGATGGTGTAAACTGTTATGAAATCATGCTAATTTAACATCAGATGAGAATCTCCCCACTCATCAGTTAAATGAAATCTTGCAGATGCTTCCATTTAGGAAGGTCAGAAATGTTTACCTCCAAATTCAAAATTATTCTAATTTCCTCCCAGACATCTCCTTGCAAAGGGTCCACTGCAAACTCCTCATTTAACCACCGACTGCTTGCCAGCTGTAAATTGCAATCTGCTGTTGAGTCGCTTCTGGATGGCTTCTTTTAATCTACAATAACTGGAGGAAAAGGAGGGAGAACACAGTTTGTTCTTCCCCTTCGGATATGAAAGCTCAGAGGGAAGGATTATGTAAATAAAAAGGGTTAACATTTGCCCACTTTAATACAAGCTCTTGAGGAAAAAAAACCTTTTCTATTATCAACACAGTAATTAATGTTACCAAGGGATGAAATATTAATAAAGCCTCCTATCACCTTTTGTATCGAAATTTCAGCTGTCAAAAAGCTGAAGTAACACCAGGCAGCTAGGGAAAGAATAGAATGGAATGGAATGGAATGGAATGGAATGGAATGGAATGGAATGGAATGGAATGGAATGGAATGGAATGGAATGGAATGGAATGGAATGGAATGGAATGGAATGGAATAGAATAGAATAGAATAGAATAGAATAGAATAGAATAGAATAGAATAGACCAGGTTGGAAGAGAACTCCAAGATCATCATGTCCAACCTATCATCCAACACCACCTAATCAACTAACCCATGGCACCAAGCATCCTGTCAAGCCTCGCCCTGAACACCCCCAGCGACGGCGACCCCACCACCTCCCTGGGCAGCCCATTCCAATGGGCAATCACTCTCTCTGTGTGCTAGAGAAGTTCAGGACACCTTACAACACATAACAAACAACACAACACGCAGAGAGCCACAGAATTATAGAGGACTTTTGGTTGGAAGAGACCTCTAAGCTCATCCAGTCCAACCATCAACCCAACACCACCATGGCCATTAAACCATGTCCCCAGGTGCCATGCCCATGCATTTCTTGAACACTTCGAGGGATGGTGACTCCACCACCTTCCCAGGCAGCCTGTTCCAATCCCTGACCACTGTTGCAGTGAAGACATTTTTCCCAGTGTTGAACCTAAACCTCCCCTGGCACAATTTGAGGCCATTTCCTCTCATTCTATTACCTGATAGTAGGAAGAGACCAACCCCCACCTCACTGCAACCTCCTTTCAGGAAGTTGTAGAGAGCAATGAGGTCTCCCCTCAGCCTCCTCTTCTCCAGCCTAAACAGTCCGGCTCCCTCAGCTGCTCCTCAGAAGTCACCTCTAAACACTGAACATGTATTGAGTAAATCTTTGTCTTGTCTCTTCTACCAGTTATTGGAAATACTTGTTAGAACTCTTAATGGAGGTGACACCAATGTTTGGTATGACCACTGGCCTCAGTTCTCTGTCTCATTCACCAGAAAACACTTGCAGCCAGTCTCTGCCTAGCTAGTTTTAGATTCAAGATGATGCTATGAGTCACAGGGATGTGTTACTCATTCAATTAAATGCAGGACTTCCTGAAACATCTCAGCATCCCTTGAAAACTGCTTTCTAGAGTTTTTCAGGTCTCCTCTTGCTGAGGAGCAGAACCACATCATGTTACTTGGCTGCAAGCAAATCCTGTTTTGTTTGCTTATGTTTCTAAGGAAAAATAAAGGCTCCATGTGATGATGATGTTTGAGTATAACATTGGCTCCTGCAGTGTGGAGCTTCATGCATGTTTTAAAACAGAAGCTTTTAAAACAGGATCAAGGATCATAGACTCATAGGATCATAGAATCATAGAACCATTGAGGTTGGAAGAGACCTTTAAGATCATCAAGTCCATCTGCTGACCTTGAGTTTGCAATCCCACCACTCCTGCTAAGCCACTTCCACTAAACCATGTCCCTAAGCAGACATCCCTGACAAGCAAAGTGACCAAAGGAAGTACATCAAATAGTTCCCATCCCTTACAGGTATTAAATGAGCCTCCTAGTACATGAAGGAGGCCTGCAAGAAGGCTGGGAAGGGGCTGCTTACAAAGGCCTGCAGTGATAGGAGGAGGGGCAATGGTTTGAAATTAGAAAAGAGGAGAATTAGGTTGGGTGTTAGGAACAAGTTCTGCACCATGAAGGTAGTAGAACACTGGAACAGGTTGCCCAGGTGGTAGCTGAGGCCCCATCCTTGGAAATACTCAAGGTCAGGCTCAACAAGGCTCTAGGACACCTGATCTCATAGAGGGCTGGAGCACCTCTACTATGAGGACAGACTGAGAGGAGTCAGGGCTCTTCAGTCTGGAGAAGAGAAGGCTCTGAGGAGAGCTTATTGTGGCATTCCAGTATCTGAAGGGGGCTACAAGAAAGCTGGGGAGGGACTTTTGAGGGTGTCAGGGAGTGATAGCACTGGGGGGAATGGAACAAAAGTAGAAATGGGGAGATTCAGCTTGGATGTCAGGAAGAAGTTCTTCACCATGAGAGTGGTGAGACACTGGCTCAGGTTGCCCAGGGAGGTGGTAGAAGTGCTATTCCTGGAGGTTTTTGCAGCCAGGCTGGATGTGGCTGTGAGCAATCTGATCTAGAATGAGGTGTCCCTGCCCTGGCAGGGAGGTTGGAACTAGATGGTCCTTGAGGTCCTTTCCAATCCTGACAATTCTATGATTCCATGTCCCTGCTGACTGCAGGGGTGTTGGACTGGATGACCTTTGGAGGTCCCTTCCAACCCAAACCATTCTATGGTCCATAAAGAAATGAGGTCATGTTTATTTCCTATCCAAAAAGTGCTCACCGATGTACACTGCTACAAGCCAGTGCTGACTCAATATACACTTGGAGAATTCAATGCTTTTCAAATTTATTGCTTCTTTCTCCTCCCTTATCTTGCCAGTTCCCTCCAGATCACCTAGGTGGGGGTTTTTTTTGTGTTGCTTTGTGTGCTCTCCACCCTCCAATCCATTCTGAACACTTTCAGTTACAGTCTATATGGGAAGGATATTGGAAAGTATTTTGGTTGATGCCTCTTGCAGCCAGTGAAACCACTGCCACTTTCCAGCTCTGACACCCTACTTGGCAGTGTTCTGTGCAGCCTACACAGCATCAGGTTACTGTGTGTGTCAAACTTTGTGAGGGCACTGATGTGTGTCTGGCAACAAGGCTTTCCAGCCTGGCACATCTCCAGTGCAAACCTCACCTGCAAGCAAACAATGTGTGTGAGGTTTAATTGGACATGGAGTGCAACTTGTAGCTGCTGTTCTGAATGAATGGAGAGAGAGAGGAAAGCCTGGAAAAAGAAAATAACTCAATCCTCATTATGGTCATTAATGGTTCACAAAATCATAGAATTGTTAGGGTTGGAAGGGACCTCAAGAATCATCCAGTTCCACACCCCCCACCATCGGCAGGGACACCTCACACTACAGCAGGTTGCTCACAGCCACATCCAGCCTGGCTGCAAACACCTCCAGGGATAAGGCTTCCACCACCTCCCTGGGCAACCTGTGCCAGTGTCTCACCACCCTCATGGGGAAGAACCTCTTCCTAACATCCAAGCTGAGTCTACTCATTTCTATTTTTTTTCCATTGCCCCCAGTCCTATCATTCCCTGACACCGTCAAAAGTCCCTCCCCAGCTTTCTTGTTGTCCCTTTCAGATACTGGAAGGCCACAATAAGGTCTTCTCAGAGCCTTCTCCTCTCCAGACTGAACAGCCCCAACAGCCCCAAATCCCTCAGTCTGTCCTCATAGTAGGGGAGCTCCAGTCCTCTGCTCATCCTCATGGCCCTTCTCTGGACATCTTCCAGCACCTCCAGATCCTTCCTGCAATAGAGACTCTAGAACTGGACACAGTGCTCCAGGTATGGTCTCACCAGAGCAGAGTAGAGGGGGAGAATCACCTCCCTCGACCTGCTGGCTATGCTTCTCTTGATGCAGCCCAGGCTCTGGTTGGCTTTCTGGGCTGGAAGTGCACACTGGGTTACTGGCTTCTTCGTGCCCACACGCTCCTTTGTAGGACATCACACACCACAGGCCATTAGTGAGGAAATAAAACAAAGCAAAATAAAATGAAAAGAATTATTTAACCTCCAACCAGACCTTCAAAGAAGGCAAGAGCAAAGGACCAGCTCCTGTTTTTATAGAGCAAAGCTGTGGTCTATTCCTGTCACCACCTCAGATCAATGTGCTAAGTGATAGCCATTCAAACCACTTGTCAGCTTAATCAGAGGCAGTGAAACACAATTATAGGGCATTAGTGTGAAAGGCAGCACAAAAGAGGAGTTTGCTCATGTGGGATATCTGAAGCAAAAGCTTGTTGAAAATAACTCTGTGACGTTTTCACCAACAGCCCTCTTACAGAAAAAAAACCCAACACCACACCAAACTCTTTGCAAATGCTATTAGAAACTAATTAGGCATAAAATAATGCTTTCAATCTATAAACTGATTAGGGTCCTTATTGCTCCTTGAAGATATTAGAAAATTGTTTTGACTTCTGTTCTCAGAATAAAAGTAAGAGCATGAAGATGAAGAGTTTAGCTGAAAGGAAAGCTGGTGCACTGACAAAGCCTCCCTGTGCTCCCTCTCAAGCCAGCAGCTTTCCCATGCTTTCCACTGAAGGGCTGGAACATTCGTTTTGCATGGACACTCCTCATTTCCACTGAATGTAAGCTGTATTTTTGGAATCAGCAAACAAATGACTTGGATTAAGTGGATGGAATGGGCTCAGGGAAGGGAAGGGAGGACTTCTTCTCCCCGTGAAGGCAGGGGCGTGAGTCTGATGCATTCAAAAGGACAAACACCTGCGAACCTGCCCCCAAAGCCTGGCATGGAGTGCTCAGATGGGACATGCTGGCCTTGGCTCCAGTGCCTGGAGCCCCTCTGACCCCTTCATTCCAAGCTGAACCACAGCCTCAGTTTCAGCAGGATAGACTAAAATATACACCCAGACCAGAGGTACAGAACCACAGAATGGTTTGGGAGGGAAGAGACCTTTAAAGGCCACCCAGCTCAACCTCAGTCAGGAGGGACATGTGCAACTAGAGCAGGATGCTCAGAGCTCCGTGAAGCCTGATCTTGAATGTCTCCAGGAAGGAGGCCTCCACCACCTCCTTGGACAACCTGTTCCAGTGTTTCACCAACCTCATAGTAGAGAATTTCTTCCTAATGTCCAAAGGAACATCAAGGAAACAAGGAAACTGGTGAATACACTCAGCAGAAAACCACAACGAGATGTCTCATTTCCTGGGCAATACTCAACTATTTATAAAATAACTAACTAACTAAAATAAAATACAGGAAGCAGAATAATGTCTGTGTGATTTAGAACCTCAACTATTCTCTTCAAAGAAATCCCCCAAACCAAACCCTATCAACACATCACCAGCCTGATCTAGTGTGGGGTGTCCCTGCCCATGGCAGGGGGGTTGGAACTGGCTGAGCCTTGAGGTCCCTTCCAACCCTGACTGATACTACTACTATCTGCAGGACAGAGTACAGGCTGGAAAAGCCTCCTCCTTCCAGCTTTAACTTGCTTTTTAATATCCAGAAGACCTGAGGACTCTGATTATATTCAGCACAGCTAACCTCTGGATTGAACTGTCTTCACTTTTCACAACAGTCACAATGCTTAGCCCAGGTCCTGGTACCCCTATGGTCAAAAAACCCCCCACACTTTAAATGTTCACGTTGCAATTCCAAGCTCATCATCTCTGAGGTCTATAATTGGATTTGGCCCTTTATCTTCAATATTAATGAGACAGTAATTAATTTGGCCATCCCTGCCTGGCCCACAGGGTAATGGAATGAAAGCTTTGCACATCCCCATAAATGCTTCCAAAAAAAGAGCTATTACTCTAAATGTGCAGTTTGACAAGTTTACTCTGCTGCACTGATAATGATGGCATGGGAACTGGGAAGTGCCATTGGAGCCCATCTCCATAGCTAATGGAAATGAGACAAAGTGTATTAATATGTAACACACAAAACCACTGCACAGTTCACACTCTGCATAAAACAAGAGAAAAAAAACCCCAACCCAAATAAGATAAAGCCAATCTCATTTGTCAAGTTTCCTTGACACACCTTCATCTTCTGGCACAACTACAATCCCCAAATGGCTTGCAAAAGGGGTTAAAAGCAAAAGAGCTCTTTTGGGAGATTGCCACAAAGACTTCTTGTAGGAAATGAAGTGTAAAAAAACCTTAAAGAATGTTAAATGAAATCACAGCAGACTGAAACCTGTGGTTCCAGTGCAAGATCTGAAATGACTTTGAAACAGATGCTAATTGGCACCACCTTCATCCTGATCTTCAGAAATGAAACTGAACGAGCCTTCAAAGGTGCCAAGGGGAGGTTAGCCTTCCAAAGAACATTAAAATGGCCTTGGATTTGATTTGTCAGCTCCAAAGTTATTTATACCCTGCTAAGTTATTTAGATGCTTTTGAGAATCCATCCAATGGGACAAGTGTGTACATGTTCAATAGGGCTGAAAAGCTGTGGAATTGAAGTTCCTCACTTATCCAGGGCATCTGTTAGCAACCAGCTTTGGCTTTGGAGGCTAGCTGCAGATCTGGGGCTGTACACACTTAAGCACTGCAAGAGATTTCTCATTGGGGAACAGTTCAGGATGTGTATCAAGACAACCCATAGCAGTTTGCAGGTCTCAGTACAAGTCATGCAGTGTTAAAAGTCATCCACAGTCATCTGAAGTTGTTTAGGATACCTGCTACGGATGCATAGAGGAACCAATTGCAAGTGGTAATGAGGTGGGGGTTGGTCTCTTCTCCCTAGTAACAAGTGACAGGGTAAAAGGAAGCAGCCTGAAATTGTGCAAGGTGAGGTTTAGGTGGAAGATTGAGAAAAAAATTATTCCTGCAAGAGTGGTCAGGCATTGGAACAGGCTGCCCAGGGAGGTGGTGAAGTCACCACCCATGAAGGGGCTCAAGAAATATGTAGACATGGCACCTGGGGACATGGTTTAGCGGCCATGGTGGTGTTGGGTTGATGGTTGGACTCAAATCTTTATAGAGATCTTCTCTAACCTTAAGGATTCTTTGCAATAGTATAATTCTAATAATTCATTAATGTGGCTCTGCAGTGTCCCCAACAGCAATTTCAGTGGTAACACAACACAGCATTCCACACTTCCTCTTCCTTGCTTTACTCTCACATGTCTAGAGGCCATCCCAGCCCTAGGCCTTGACAGCCACACCCCAGGATTTTATCAGCATTATCTAAAATGATACTCAAATACTAATTTCCTGTTGAAAGCCCCAATGTTTTTAATGATACAGGATGGACTGTAGAGACTGGAGAAATGGAGGCTGAGGAGAGAACTCTCTACAAGTCCCTGAAAAGAGGTTGGAGTGAGGTGGGGGATGGGTCCTTCTCCTTGGTGGTAAGAGAATGTTAGGGGTTGGAAGGGACCTTGAAAGATCATCCAGTCCAACCCCACTGCCAGGGAAGGATCACTTAGAACAAGTCACACAGGAGCACATCCAGGTGGGTTCTGAATGCCTCCAGAGAAGGAGACTCCACAACCTCTCTGGGCAGCCTATTCCAGGGTTCCATCACCCTCACTGTGAAAAAGTTTTTCCCTATGTTCCCATGGAACCTCCTCTGCTCCAGCTTGCCCCCATTGCCCCTTGTCCTATCACTGGATATCCCTGAGCAGAGCCTGGCTCTGTCCTCCTGACTCCTGACATTGCCCTTCACATCTTTATAAACATGAATGAGGTCACCCTTCAGTCTCCTCTTCTCCAAGCTCAAGAGACACAGCTCCCTCAGCCTGTCCTCATTGGGAGGTCTTCCACAAATGGATGCATGCTGCACCAGGGGAGGTTTAGGGTCAATATTAGGAAGTATTTCTTCACAGAGAGGTTTATCAAACATTGGAACAGGCTGCCTAGGGCAGTGGTGGAGCCTCCATGCCTGGAGGTGTTTAAGCACAGCGGGTGGACCTGGCACTTAGTGACATGGTTTAGTGTTGACCCTTCAGTACTGGGTTGAAGACTGGACTGCATGATCTTCAGGATGGGGTCAGAGTGAATGGAGAGCTACCAAACAGAGAGGGACCTGGGGGTGCTGATTGACAGCTGCCTAAACATAAGCCAGCAGTGTGCCCAGGTGGCCAAGAAGGCCAATGGCATCCTGGCCTGCATCAGGAATAGTGTGGCCAGCAGGAGCAGGGAAGTCATTGTGCCCCTGGACTCTCCATTGGTTAGGCCACACCTTGAGTCCTGTGTCCAGTTCTGGGCCCCTCAGTTTAAGAAGGACATTGAGACACTTGAATGTGTCCAGAGAAGGGCAACAAGGCTGAGGAGAGGCCTTGAGCACAGCCCTGTGAGGAGAGGCTGAGGGAGCTGGGGTTGTTTAGCCTGGAGAAGAGGAGGCTCAGGGGTGACCTCATTGCTCTCTACAGCTACCTGAAAGGAGGTTGTAGCCAGGAAGGGGTTGGTCTCTCCTCTCTAGCAACCAGCACCAGAACAAGAGGACACAATCTCAAGCTGCACCAGGGGAAGTTTAGGCTGGAGGTGAGGAGAAAGTTCTTCACCGAGAGAGTCATTCGCCATTGGAATGTGTTGCCCAGGGAGGTGGTGGAGTCACCATCCCTGGAGGTGTTCAAGAGGGGATTGGATGTGGCACTTGGTGCCATGGCTTTGTCATGAGGTCTGTGGTGACAGGTTGGACTGGATGATCTTTGAGGTCTCTTCCAACCTTGGTGACACTGTGATACTGTGATCTTGAAGGTCTCTTCCAACCAAAGCTATTTTGTGAACCTGTGACTCGGAATAGCTCACATGGCCACGAAGAACACCAACAAGACAGCGACTGAATGCACAGCCTATGGGGAGTAGACTCCACTTCCAATTCCCACTCCACTTCTGTTTCTAATAGACTACATCTTAGTGAAGTTTGGTTTAGCCTGGCAATTAGCGTGCCGGGTGAGTCAACTCCACCATGATCAAAAGCCTAAGGAAGGACTGAAAAAAAATTAAACTAAAGCCTGGCAGGAGAAGCTCTGCATGAAGTTCCACACTGCATGATGCTTTGCACTTCAAAACTCCTAAGCAAATGACTGAGGGGGGAAGGAAAAAAAAACCCTAAAGTTACTGTGAACAAAATGGGCTGCGCTGTGTTAAGTAATTATCTCCAACGTGTGAAATGGGTAGGAAGGAACTCATCTTAAAGCAGCGCCGTGATGCAGATTACCTCTCCAGTAGAAAGGGAACAGGGCTTTTGAGGTTCTTTTTTTTCCCTCTTTATCTTGAAGTAACAAGCACAGGATTGAAAATTTTATTGATCTACATATATATATATATATATATATTTCTCCCCCCCCTAAATGATCTTCTGAATAGGAGAGAAGCATAAATAGACTAGACTAGACTAGATTGGAATAGAATGGAATAGATTAGAATAGAAATAACAGAATAGAATAGATGAATAGAATATAATAGAATAGATTAGACTAGACTAGACTAGAATGGGATGGGATGGGATGGGATAGGATGGAATGGAATGGAATGGAATGGAATGGAATGGAATAGAATAGAATAGAATAGAATAGAATAGAATAGAATAGAATAGAATAGAAAAGAATAGAAAAGAATAGAAAATAAATAGAATAGAACAGATTAGACTAGACTAGGATAGACTAGGATTGGAATGGAATGGAATGGAATAGAACAGATTAGAATAGATTAGAATGAACAGATGAATAGAACAGATTAGACTAGACTAGACTAGGATTGGAATGGAATGGAATGGAATGGAATGGAATGGAATGGAATGGAATGGAATGGAATGGAATGGAATGGAACAGAATAGAATAGAACAAACAGATGAATAGAACAGACTAGAGTAGACTAGGATTGGAATGGAATGGAATGGAATGGAATAGAATAGAATAGAATAGAATAGAATAGAATAGAATAGAATAGAATAGAATAGAATAGAATAGAATAGAATAGGGTAGGATAGGATAGGATAGAACAGATTAGACTAGACTAGACTAGGATAGACTAGACTAGACTAGACAAGAACAGAATAGAATAGAATTATCCAGGTTGGTTAATGCTCCCCATGCAAGGAGATGCAGATGTGATGTCCTGTGTCAAAAAGCATCATTTCTTGGGGGTGAAGGGGATGCATAAGAAGAACATCGAACTGCTAGAGTGGGTCCAGAGGAGGCCACAATGATGGTCAGAGGGCTGGAGAACCTCCCCTGTGGGGACAGGCAAAAAGAGTTGGCGCTGCTCAGGAGAAGGTTCCAGGGAGAGCTTAGAGCAGCCTTCCAGTACCTGCAGGGGGCTACAACAGAGCTGGGGAGGGACTTTTGGCAAGGACAAGGGACAATGACTTTGAGCTGGATGAAGGTAGATTTAGACTGGAGATTAAGAATAAATTCTTTACAATGAGGATGGTGAGACACTGGAACAGATTGCCCAGGGAGGTTGTGGATGCCCCTTCCTGGAGGTGTTCAAGGCCAGGTTGGACAGAACCTTGAAGCTAGTGGGAGGTGTCCCTGCCCACAGCAGGAGGGTTGGAACTAGATGATCTTGAAGGTCCCTTCCAACCCAAAGCATTCTATGAATCTATGTACTTTAATAGAGACTTAATTTGTGAAACAATGCAGAACACAGCTTGCCCTTAAGTCGTGTGTTGCCAGTGCCAGGCCACACACCCATCCTGCACCTCAGTCTTGAAACCAGCAATGAAAGAAACTCATTTTAATGGAAGAATTTTGATGACAGCATGGGTTAGGAAAATACCATTATGATTGCTGCTTAGAGAACAGAGGGGATTCTTGCAATTAATTAATACCTAGCTACATAACAACAGGCTCTTTCAGCAAGAAGAAAAGGTTATCGTCTCTCCTGCTTTGTTTTTTTGTCAGTTTTGTGGGTTTTTGGTGTTGGTTTTGTGGTGAGCTTTTTTTACCACTATTATTAAAAGCTGCAGAGACTGAGAAGGAGAAAGAGGAAAACTACACAAGAATTAAAGAAAACAGAGCGTTCTCCAAGACAAAAGATGACACAAATTGGTGGTAATGAATGGTGTATAGTAGTTGGCTGTCCGGTTACAGGATAATTACACAGAGATTAAAATATTTATGCAGAGCACATGTGAAATTCAGTCCCAGAACAAAAACAAGAGGTAGCAGTGATTAAGTAAGAGAGTGCTACTCTAGCTTGGGTGGCTGACAAGCTCAATGCAGGGGAAGGATTTTTCCTGAATAGAATAGAATAGAATAGAATAGAATAGAATAGAATAGAATAGAATAGAATAGAATAGAACAGAACAGAATAGAATAGAATAGAATAGAATAGGTGGAAGAGACCTTCAAGATCATCAAGTCCAACCTATCATCCAACACCACCTAATGAACTAAACCATGCAACCAAGCACCCTATCAAGTCTCCTCCTGAACACCTCCAGTAATGGTGACTCCACCACCTCCCTGGGCAGCCCATTCCAATGGGCAATCACTCCGTCTGTGTAGAATTTCTTCCTAACCTCCAGCCTAAACCTCCCCTGATGCAGCCTGAGACTGTGTCCTCTTGTTCTGGTGCTGCTTGCCTGGGAGAAGAGACCAACCCCCACCTGGCTACAACCTCCCTTAAGGTAGTTGTAGAGAGCAAGAAGGTCTCCCCTGAGCCTCCTCCAGGCTAAGCAGCCCCAGCTCCCACAACCTCTCCTCACAGGGCTGTGCTCCAAACCCCTCACCAACTTCGTTGCCCTTCTCTGGACACCTTCCAGCAAGTCAGCCTCCTTCCTAAACTGAGGAGCCCAGAACTGGACACAGGACTCAAGGTGTGTCCTAACCAGTGCTGAGTACAGGGGCAGAATGACCTCCCTGCTCCTGCTGGCCACACTGTTCCTGATGCAGGCCAGGATGCCATTGGCCCTCTTGGCTGCCTGGGCACATTGCTGCCTACCATCGACCAGCACCCCCAGGTCCCTCTCTGCCTGGCTGCCCTCCAGCCACTCTGACCCCAGCCTGCAGCACTGCATGGGGTTGCTGTGGCCAATGTGCAGAACCCAGCACTTGGATGTGTTCAATCTCCTGCCCTTGGACTCTGCCCATCTGTCCAGCCTGTTGAGGTCCCTCTGCAAAGCCCGTCTAGCCTCTGGCAGATCAACTCCTGCCCCCAGCTTGGTGTCGTCTGCAAACTTACTGCTGATGGACTCAATGCCCTCATCCAGATCATCAATAAATATATTAAAGAGCACGGGGCCCAGCACTGATCCTTGGGGCACACTGCTAGTGCCTGGCTGCCAGCTGGATGTGGCACCATTCACCATCACTCTCTGGGCTCAGCCCTAATAATCCATTCCAGCAACATGCAAACCAGGCTTTTGTTTTCCTCCATTCGTATCCGTAAGAGATTCATTCCAAAGAGACCAGAAAGGGTTATTTTCTCAGAATGAATGTCACATGGATACCCAAATTATAATTTCCAGGGGCATGACTTCTGAAAGCACACAGATCCACTCAGTGACCCGCTCAGGAGCGAGAGCAAAAGTGTATCTATGAAGTGTAAACTCATTTTGGCTTTGGTCCTGAAACTGGCTTTGAGGTTTGACCTTCAGAAGAGCTTCACATAACACAGATGGGTTGACTAGGGCTGGCCACAGGAAAGTGCTTAACCAGTCAGCGTTGCAAAGCACTCCGTAACCATGCAGAACGAGCTTCTAAATATATCAAGTGAGCTCATCTGAATCACAGAATTGACAGGGTGGGAAGGGACCTCTAGGATCATCTAGTTCCAACCCTCTTGCCATGGGCAGGGACACCTCACAGTACAGCAGGTTGCTCACAGCCACATCCAGCCTGGCCTTAAAAACCTTGCAGGGATGAGGCTTCTACCACTTCCCTGGGCAACCTGCTGTATAGCAAGAGCTTGTTCTCTGGGGGCAGGAACTGCTGCATCCAGGAGGGGGATGCAGAAAACACAGGAATTTCAAGGCAGGGTTTTGAAATGACATTTTGCAGTTCTGAATTTTCATTACCATCAGACTTAAGAATTTTACAATAGAATTGGATATTTAAAAGAATATAATAAATGTAGATATTTTCAAAGGCAGTCATTGTAAGGTAGGGTCAGTCTGTATCTAGAGGTAAGCAATTGCCAATGAATGCCAAGGGATTTTGGAGGCTTCCTCATACAGTACGAAAATTAGACCATTAGAATGGTTTGGGTTGGAAGAGACCCTTAGAGGTCACCTGCTCCAAGCCCCCCTGTAGTGAGCAGGGACATCTGCAACTAGAACAGGCTGCTCAGAGCCACATCCAACATGACCAATCTCTCTTTCTGGGAAGAATTTCTTCCTAATATCCAGCCTAGGTGGTAACCCTGATGGGCATGGACAAGATGGTGAGTCTTCAAGCAAGGTAGCTTTAAACATTTCTGATGAGCCTGTTCTACTCAGATCACAATGCCATGCAGAACTAAAGGAATTGTGCTTACCAGATTACTGTTTCATAGGCTTCTCTTTAGACAGAGATCTACAGCTGAAAAATAATTGCCAGCAATGTGTCCTTGTGGCCAAGAAGGGCAATGCCATTCTGGGGTGGATTAGAAGGGCTGTGGTTAGTGGGTCTAGAGAGATTCTCCTCCCCCTCTGCTCTGCCGTGCTGAGGCCACATCTGGAATATTGTGTCCAGGTTCTTCTTAGTGATGCCCAATGACAGCACAAGGAGCAATGGTGGAGAGTTGAGGCATAGGAAGTTCCATGGGCATATAAGGAAACATTTTTTCCGTGTGAGGGTAACAGAACCCTGGAACAGGCTGCCCAGAGGGGTTGTGGAGTCTCCCTTTCTGGAGACATTCAAAACCTGCCTGGATGCATTTCTGTGTGATCTGGTCTAGGTGCTCTGGCAGGGGGGTAGGACACTGGATGAGCTTTCAAGGTCCTTTCCAGCCCCTAATATTCTGTGATTAAATGCCCAATGGTGTGCACACTGTTAGATTATTAGCACAGTCAAGGATAAAGTTTCTTTTCTTGGGTTAATTCCTAAGTCAAGATAAGAATGTCCATCCTTGATAGAATACACCTGAAGAGTAGAAACTGGGGTCAAGAGGAATACAGCTGAGGAACAGAAACTGGGAGCAAGAGTGCTGTTTTTAGAAGAAGAAAAACAAATGGCTAGCAGAACGTCTGCCTATGCCAGCATTCATCTTGACTGATGAATTCCAGAGCAGTTTATTACAACAAATAGCATCTCCTAGCAAAATTCTCTGCTTCTGGTATCATTCTGTTCTCCAAACCCATCTATTTCTTATATCAGAAACAAATTGCAGCAAGTGGCAGAAGAATGAGCTGTTGCCTCAGAAAGCTGTTTCTGGTATTCCACATAACTTCTAATTTTATCAAGACAAAAAGAACTCTGGAGGACACACATTTATGCATGTGTGTGTGTGTGCAGGCAAAGCCTTCAGCAGTCACACCCACGCTGTTTTACCTTTCTACAATCACAATCAATCCAATTTCAAAGCAGCCATGATTTCCTGACTGACATATTCAATATGAATATCTCCCTCTCTGGAGATATTCAACCCTGCCCTGGATGCCTTCCTGTGCGATCCTGCTCTGGCAGGGGGGTTGGACTGGATCATCTTCCAAGGTCCCTTCCAACCCCTAACAATCTGTGATTCTGTGATATTTTCAGTGCTAAGAAGGGCAATGCCCAATATGAAGCAATATTTTAAACATGTTATTTCCACAGGCACTCATTTGTTGTTTGTGTTGGGGATTTTTTCATGCCAGAATGTGTTCAGACTGCAGAAAACAACCCCCTGGTATTACAGCTGCCTGCTTAGCTGGGACTGCCTCTGTTTTCATCCACAGGTGCTATTGTACAGTCCTCAAGCATGTATTCAGATCTTCACACTAACTATTAAGTAAGTATCTGCAGAGAAAGGTCAATGGAGGTGATTCTCCCTCTCTACTCTTCTACTCTGCTCTGGTGAGACCCCACCTGGAGCACTGTGTCCAGTTCTGGAGCCTCTATTACAGGAAGGATCTGGAGGTGCTGGAAGGTGTCCAGAGAAGGGCCACAAGGATGAGCAGAGGGCTGGAGCTGCTCTGCTATGAGGACAGACTGAGGGAGTTGGGGCTGTTCAGTCTGGAGAGGAGAAGACTTTGAGAAGACCTTATTGTGGTCTTCCAGTATCTGAAGGGAGCTACAAGAAAGCTGGGGAGGGACTTCTGAGGGTGTCAGGGAGTGACAGGACTGAAAGAAGTGGAACAAAACTATAAGTGGGGAGATTGAGATTGGCTGTGAGGAAGAAGTTGTTCCCCAGGAGGGTGGTGAGAGACTGGCACAGGTTGCCCAGGGAGGTGGTGGAAGCCTCCTGCCTGGAGGTTTTTGCAGCCAGGCTGGATGTGGCTGCGAGCAACTTGCTCTAATGTGAGGCATCCCTGCTCATGGCAGGGACCTTGGAACTGGATGATCCTTGAGGTCCTTTCCAACTCTAGCAATTCTCTGACTCCATAAATGCTGTGGCAAAGCAAAAACTGGCGTGGATAAAAGGTTTTCTTCTTACTACACAAGGGGCGGGGTTGGTATCTTTATGACTTCTGGTCTAAAGTGACTTTTGAATGATATTGACTCAACTGGGTTTGCTATCACTTCTGAAAACTCTTCTTACAAGCAAAGACAAACATTAATGTAATTGGCTATCTTGGTGCATCTTGACTCTAATGCATTAAATGTGACCACGAGTCTTCCCGTTGGAAATAAATCCTCCTAACCCAACTGGATTTATATCAGCCTAGTATACAGCACAGTCATGAGCAGAGACCAGATCTCAGCATCTTGGACTAAAAGTCATGATTGTGTCTCATCTCCTGTGCATGACAGTAAGTTTATGACTGTGAGTGGAAAAGCTCACTGACTTCAGAGGCCCCTGGATGAGATCACAAACTACTTGATATAGCACAGCTGTTAGTTAAGATAAACATAAATAAAAGCTCAGTAGTAAGAAGAACAAACAACTACTCCTATTGCATTATGTGTTCAGAGAATCACAGAATGGTTTGGGGTGAGAGGGACCTTCAAGATCATCCAGTTCCAACCCCTTGCCATGGGCAGGGACACCTCCCACTAGATCAGGTTGCCCAAGGCTTCATCCAGCCTGGTCTTAAACACTTCCAGGGATGAGGCATCTACAATTTCTCTGGGCAACCCATCCCAGTGTCTCATCACCCTCACAGTAAAGAACTTCTTCCTCGTGTCCAACCTAAATCTGCCTTGTTCCAGTTTCAAACCAGTGCCCCTTGTCCTATCTCCACAGACCCTTATAAAAAGCCCCCCTCCAGCTGGCCTTGAACACCTCCAGTGAGGGTTGTTGCTCTACACTACTTGGATTTCTCAGGTGGTATACCTGGCTAGGTGACAAGCTGAAATAGACAGACAATCAGAGCAAGTGGAGGGTTTGGTGGTGTGTTTGGTTTCCTTTCTTTTTTCCACCCACACTTCTGTCAGGAATTGCCCAACCTCAAATTCTGAAGGTGGATTCCTCATCCCTGGACTGAGAGCTTTTGAGCAACTTGGTGTAGCAAAAAATGTCCATGCCCATGGCTGTGGGGCTGGACTCATTGATCTTTAAAGGTTCCTTCTGACTCAAACTATTGACTCACTGGGATGTTGTCAGGTATTTTCGATTCCTTTGGTTTGGTTTTGTTTTCCCAATCAGCATAATTGAAACTAATCAAATTTTGCCCTCTGTATTACCAGAATGAAAAAAAACAATCCATTAACCCAAGGAATAACATTTTTCTTTCTGAGAATGTCCCAAGTTTCTCTTTTGCATTCTCCCATATGGAGTATTGGAGTAGCAGCTGTGAAATGATCCTTGTAGTAGCTGTAGATGTAGTAGCTGCAGATGATCCTTGAGGTCCCTTCCAACCCTAACCATTCTCTGATTCTATAAATCCTGGGTTTGCTCTGCTGGGGGCCTCCAGGAGAGCTGGAGAGGGACTTTTTACAAAGGCAGGGAGTGACAGGGCAGAGAGTAATGGCTTTAAACTGGAAGAAGCTGGATTTAGGTGAGACATTAGGAGGAAAGTCTTCCTGATGAGGGTGGTGAGGGCTTGCAGTGATAGGACAAGGGGCAATGGTTGGAGCTGGAAGAAGGCAAATTTAGACTGGAGACTAGGAAGAAATTCTTGAGGGTGAGGGTGGGGAGACACCGGAACAGGTTGCCCCAGGGAGGTTGTGGATGCTCCCCACCCCGGAGGTGTTCAATGCCAGTTTGGAGAGAGCCTTGAGGAACCTGGTTTAGTGGAAGGTCCCTGCCCATGGCAGGAGGTTGGAACTAGATGACCCTTAAGGTCCCTTCCAACTTCTATGGTTCTATAGAGAAATAATGCACAGCAGTGATAGGATCCACTGGGTAAATCAGTGAACTGGAGTGAGACTTTAGACACCTAATCCATCTGCCACGGAACACAAGAGGCACGTCTGCGCCTGGAGTGTGATAATAAGCACAGCCACTTTGCCATTGCCTGCACGGCTACATGCCATAAAAATGATTAACTTTGAAAGTAACGTGGTGTATTCAAGTGAGCACTGGGAAATCACTCTTGAGAGACAAGAATCTGTTGAAAAGAATGCACTGGGAATGAACAGACCTGCTTGCTGCTTCATACACAGAGAGGGTGAAACACAGTAAACTGCTGTCTAAGCTGTCAGCTCGTGGCTTGGACCTCAACACTCTGAGCTGGGTTAGGAACTGGCTGGAGGCTGAGCCCAGAGAGTGGTGGTGAATGGTGCCACAGCCTGCTGGCAGCCAGGCACCAGTGGTGTGCCCCAGGGATCAGTGCTGGGCCCCATCCTCTTTAACATCTTCACTGATGATCTGGATGAGGGAGACTGAGACAGTCATCAGCAAATTTGCAGATGACACCAAGTTGGAAGCAGATGTTGGTCAGTTAGAGGGTGAAAAGGCTCTGCAGAGGGACCTCAATCAACTGGACAGATGGGCAGAGTCCAACAGGATGGCATTCAACAAATCCAAGTGCCAGGAGCTGCACTTTGGCCACAGCAACCCCATGCAGAGCTACAGGCTGGGGTCAGAGTGGCTGAGAGCTGCCAAACAGAGAGGGACCTGGGGGTGCTGATTGACAGCTGCCTAAACATAAGCCAGCAGTGTGCCCAGGTGGCCAAGAAGGCCAATGGCATCCTGGCCTGTATTAGGAATAGTGTGGCCAGCAGGAGCAGGGAAGTCATTGTGCCCCTGGACTCTCCATTGGTTAGGCCACACCTTGAGTCCTGTGTCCAGTTCTGGGCCCCTCAGTTTAAGAAGGACATTGAGACACTTGAAGGTGTCCAGAGAAGGGCAACAAGGCTGGGGAGGGGTCTGGAGCACAGCCCTGTGAGGAGAGGCTGAGGGAGCTGGGGTTGTTTAGCCTGGAGAAGAGAAGGATCAGAGGTGACCTCATTGCCCTCTACAACTACCTGAAAGGTGGTTGTAGCCAGGAGGGGGTTGGTCTCTTCTCCCAGGCAACCAGCACCAGAGCAAGGGGACACAGTCTCAAGCTGTGGCAGAGGAGGTTTAGACTTGAGGTGAGGAGAAAGTTCTTCACCGAGCGAGTCGTTTGTCATTGGAATGTGCTGCCCAGGGAGGTGGTGGAGTCCCCATCCCTGGAGGTGTTCAAGAGGGGATTGGATGTGGCACTTTTAGTCATGAGGTCTGTGGTGACAGGTTGGACTTGATGATCCTTGAGGTCTCTTCCAACCTTGGTGATACTGTGATACTCTGCTCTGTAGACTGGATCTGCAAGTAGTTATTTTTAAAAGCCCACAACCTAAACATGGTTCCACCTGAGTCTTTTTCTTTAAGTGACAGTTATAGAGCACACTTTGTTGTTGTTGTTATGTTCATTTGTCTTTTGGTTTCATGTCTTAAGGAACTGTTTCAACTATTTCCATGCACGCCCATCAGCTAGAAGTTTTCTTTACTGAAACCAAATTGAGACTATTTTGCCCAAAACAAAGAAATGTGAATGTAGGGAAAACTTCAATATTTGGAGATGCAGAGACAGAAGAGATAGTTACAGTAACTACAAATCATAAATAATATTTGCAATCTTAATTATCCTCCTACTCTCCCATATCATCAAACCCCTTTCATGTTCTAGGGCAGTAACCACCTACTCCCTCTAAATCACTCCAGTGAAGCCTGCAAATGCTAACTAACATTTATTTTCTGTTACACAAACATATGCAAATGCTTATCCATATGTATAAGCACACAGACACACCTCCAGAACAAAACTCAAATCCCTCCATCATGGTCAGCGTCCTTAGCCTGAGAGCTCCCATCCCAAGGAGTCAGAGATGTACCTTAGGTGTCAGGCACTGGAATGTGCTGCCCAGGCAGGTGGTGGAGTCACCAACCCCAGATGTGTTTAAAGGTGGTTTGGATGTGGTGCTTGGAGATATGGTTTAGGGGTGAACCTTGTAGAGTAGGGTTCTGGGTTGGACTTGGTGATCCTGAGGGTCTCTTCCAACCTGACTGTGTCTGTGATTCTGTGATTGAAGGGAGAGGGAAAGGGCAGGATGAAAGTAGATGCATAATAATAATATTAGCAGAGACATTGTCATTGGTTCAGGCATGATAGCTTCATGGTTTGGTCATTTGTCTCCTCAGAACCTATATTATTCTGTCTCTTCTACATTTTCTTGTGCACATCAAACGAATGAGTCAAGGTTTGCTCCTCTCTGCAAGTTTCTATTGTTTATTGCTCAAATTCTTTCGCTAGAAACAATCTCAGACTGACCACTGAGCTACTGTTAGGAGTCACTTGTCTGACAACAGAATCAAAATTATCACCCACACACAGAACCACAGAATCACCAAGGATGGAAGAGACCTCAGAGATCATCAAGTCCAACCTGTCACCACAGACCCCATGACTAAACCATGGCACCAAGTGCCACATCCAATCCCCTCTTGAACACCTCCAGGGATGGGGACTCCACCTGGGCAGCACATTCCAATGGCAAACGACTCTCTCAGTGAAGAACTTTCTCCTCACCTCCAGCCTAAACTTCCCCTGGTGCAGCTTGAGATTGTGTCCTCTTGTTCTGTGTACAGTCCTTCCCACAAGTTCATTTCCCCTTTCCATAACAAGCACTAAATAAGATGGGATTTGTCTGTCAGACATTGCAGAACACCTGCGTGTGCTCAGGAACTTGCTTCAGTTCCGCAACAGCGTGGTTTTGCTCCCTGAGCTAGCTGATGCCATGCCTCAGGAAGACTTCTTATGCCTCCCTGCTCATCCAAGTCCTTATCTTTCACCCAAGAAATAGTTTCTGAACTTGAGATGTGCTCACACCTCAAGAGCTTATGAGGCTTCAATGAAGACACCTCTTGGTCTGTTAAACCACTCTGCTGAAAATGCAGCCCCTGCAAAGGTCTCAGCGAAAACCTCTCCTCCACCTTGTCACTTCCAACTCCTTCACAACTGCCTCAAAGTTTTAGACCAACTGACTCTTCTGCCTTCAGTCTCTTCTGCTGTATAGATATGTAGAACAAGAGGAAATGCCTTTAAGTTGCACCAGAGGAGGTTTAGGTTGGATATTAGGAACAATTTCTTTGCTGCAGGAGTAGTCAGGGGTTGGAACAGGCTGCCCAGGGAGGTGGTGGGGTCACCATCCCTGGAGGTGTTCAAGAAACCTGTGGACATGACACTTAGGGACATAGTTTATTGGCCAGGGTAGTGTTGGCTGATGGTTGGATTTGATCTTCGAGGTCTTTTCCAGCAGGTCTGGGCAGACTTTTCTTCCCCTCTAACTCTCCCCTGGTGAGACCACACCTGGAATACTGTGTCAAATATTGGGGTCCCCAGTTCAAGAGAGACAGAGACCTGCTAGAGAGAATCACGAGGACGATGTGGGGACTTGAGCCACTCCTCTATGAAGGAGATTGAGAGCCCTGGGGCTGTTTAGTCTGGAGAAGACTGAGAAGGGATCTGATCAATGTCTATCAGTATCTGAGGGGTGGGTGTCAAGTGGAGGGGGCCAAACTCTTTTCAGTGGTGCACAATACAAGGAAAAACAGATTGACAAGGAACAACAGGGTTGACAAGGAACAACAGATACAAACATGAAGATAGAAGGTTTCACCTCAAGATGAGGAGAAACTTCTTTGCTGTGAGGGTTCCAGCACCCTGGAGCAGGCTGCCCAGTGAGGTGGTGGAGTCTCCTTCTCTGAAGACATTCAAAACCCATCTGCATGCACTCCTGTTCTGACTACCCTGGGTGCCCCTGCTCTGGCAGGGGGGTTGGACTGGATGATCTCTGGAGGTGCCTTCCAACCTCTAATCACAGAATCACAGAATCACCAAGGTTGGAAGAGACCTCAGAGATCATCCAGTCCAACCTGTCACCACAGACCTCATGACTAGACCATGGCACCAAGTGCCACATCCAATCCCCTTTTGAACACCTCCAGGGATGGGGACTCCACCACCTCCCTAGGCAGCACATCCCAATGGCTGACGAGTCTCTCAGTGAAGAACTTTCTCCTCACCTGTGATTCCAACCTTAATGATTCTATGTTTCTATGATAAAGACAAAGGCTTACCTTGAATGGTGGGCTTGAACCTTGCTCACTGACTAGTATGACTGCCCTCACAGACAGACATGAATATCAATCAAATCTGGGAAGGAAGCAGAAAAGGCTAATGCCTGGGGAACATTTCCCAAGACTAGGAAAATATTCTTTCCCAACCTGAAGCTCCCTATCTTCTATGCTGTTTTTATTCCCTCAGTGCTTTAGCACAGTGATCAGCATGCCAGCTATTTGTATTTGTGCAAACATAATAAAAAGGACTAAAACAGCGAGGGGTGCAAACTAAACAAAATAACAGCATCAGTCACCTCTGAAATCATCACCCTGCTTGAGAAACAGACAAAAACTCAAGTGTTTGAGACTTTCCTGGAAATTTCCCACACACTTTTGCTAAGACATCTGTTCAAAGCAGAAATGTAGGGTAAATTTCTAGAGGGGGAAAAAAAAAAACCCACCCAAAACCCTAAGCAGCCTTCCTTATTCCTGCTACAGATTGCACGGTTTAGAGCTGTTTCTTTGGGGCATTGTATGACCTTTTTCTGCTTGTATGAATTTCTCCTAGGCTCTGAGGCATTCACAGATTAAGTCCTGAATCAGCTCCACAAAGCTTTTGCATGAGGAACAGAAAGTGGACTGTTAGCTTGGCTTCCTGTGTCTACAGACACAGACCCATATTTAACTCATTTGTCCCACTTAAATCTGAGTGTTTGCAATAAAGGGACAGCCCCCACCACCCACAGGGACCTGATGCTGACTGGGGAATCGATTTGGTTCCTATACCAATATGAGCATAACATATTGGAGTGATCAGAGCTGCATTAAACACTGCCTCATTTACAAACTGAAGCAAGAGATTCATGTAAATGGCATTTTAAAATTCTACTCTTAGGCTTCTTTACTAATAGTATTCTCTTTCATAAATTTATTTGAAAGCTACTGAATATCTTTATGGTCACAGAGCCTCCATTTCATTGGATGCAGAACTAGGCCAGATCTTTAGGCAACATACCAAGGCACCAGGAAACTGGCATCCTACCATCTTTTCATATGCTAAGCAGGTCAAACTGCATCACCCATGTGCTAACATCCATTGAGTCACAGAAGCCTTTCAGTTGAAGACCTTTAAGATCATCAAGTCCAACCAGTCCTTAACTCTGCCAAGGCTGGTGCTAAACCATGTCCCTCAGCATCACACCTCTGCCCCTTTGAAACACCTCCAGAGATGCAACTGCCTCCCTGGGCAGCCTGTTTCAGTCTTTGAGAACCCTTCAAGTGAAGAAGTTTCTTCTAATAGCCAAACTAAACCTCTTCTGGTGCAACTTGAGGCCACTTACTCTCATCCTATCACTTGTTACCAGGGAGAAGAGACCAACCCCTCTCCCATGAGTACACCAGAACACAGCTGCCCAGGGAGGAGGCAGAAGCCTCACCCCGGGAGGTTTTTAAGGCCAGGCTGGATGTGGCTCTGAGCAACCTGCCCTAGTGTGAGGTGTCCCTGCGCATGGCAGGGGGGTTGGAACTGCATGATCCTTGAGGTCCCTTCCAAACCTAACAATTCTATGGTTCTATGATTCATATCCTCAGATGTTGAGGTCCTAGCAGCTGTTCATAAATCAGTCATATTGGACAAGCTTTCCCCCTAAGTTACAATCACTAGATTGCTACACATCTGTATTCGTATCACTTTTGTCTCCAAAGTGAAATTGTTTCCCTCAATCTTATCAAATTCTTGCAACTTTCTCACAGTATCAGTAAATTGATGGTGGGTTTTTTCCTGCTTTTGTATTTCTCCAACATTGTACTTTAAATCCTTCTGAATCAATTCTGCCTCTATTTTCTCTCTTCTCTCATTACTCACAATCTCAGCCTCACAAATTCACAGTCCCTACTTTCCTGCCTTTCAAAACCAGCTGTAATTTCTGACTCTCCACATACAAGCCATGCTCCTCAGGAAGCCCCAAGGAGCCTTGATCAGCTTGGGCTTGTTCTGGACATGTGAATATTTGAGATTTGCAGGAGAGAAGAATAGGTTCCAAGTGCTGTTGGTAGTTCCTGCCTTAAAATTGCATCCTGGGCTGTGTTAGAAGGGCTGTGGTTAGTAGGTCAAGAGAGGTTCTCCTTCCCTTCTTCTCTGCCCTGCTGAGGACACATTTGGATTATTGTGTCCAGTTCTGGGCCCCTCAGGTCAGAAAGGACCTCAGGGAACTGCTTGAAAGAGTCCAGCACAAAGCCACAAAGATGCTGAAGGCAGTGGAACATCTCCCTGTGAGGACAGGCTGAGGGAGCTGAGGGCTCTTGAGCTTGGAGCAGAGGAGCCTGAGGGGTGACCTCAGTCATGTTGACAAACATGTGCAGGGCAGTGTGGGGAGGATGGAGCCAGGCTCTGCTCAGGGATGTCCAGTGATAGGACAAGGGGCACTGGGGGCAAGTTGGAGCAGAGGAGATTCAGTGTGAACATGAGGAAAAGCTTTTTCACTGTGAGGACAAGACATGATGCACCAGAAAATATTCAGCTGCCATCTGGTCCACCTCCCTTTCCTAGACCAGTCAAGCGAGACATGATGCAGCACCAGACACACTCTGCATTAGCTATTTCAAGGGATCTGCAGATCCCAAAGGCATTGGCATTGCCTTTGGGATTTGTCTTTGGGATTTCACCTGCAAATGTTTCTGCACAGGTGCAGAAAAAAATACCACCTCAAACCTGTGTGGCCCTCTAGAACCACAGACTCTTTTGTGGTTGGAAAAAGCCCTTTAAGATCATCAGATCCTACCATTCCCTAACCCTACCCAGCCCGGTGCTAAACTACACCCCTCAGCACCACGTACATCTCCTGCTAGAACACCCCAAAACAAAGCAGCAGGGTCGGCTCACACCTTCCAGGAAGGAATAGCAGCAAGATTAAATGAGATAAAAGCATCCTTGGTAATAGAGATCATGGACTGTGGAACATCAGGGGGAAAAAAATCCCCAGAGGGTTTAATAAGGAACATGAGATTTGAAGCTGCACTGGGGGAAACTTTGTATTATACAGAACATCTGAAAAGCAGAAGGTGATTCAGCAAAATACTTCTGTAGAGATTCAAAGCCTCTGATGTCAAAAGGATTGAGCAGAACAGCTCTGGGTCCACCTGATTGCAGCCCATTAGAGACCCCATGGTGGAAACGGCTGCCTAGGAGGCAGCATGAGTTATCTGCTCCAGCAAGGGCTAACAAGATGGGGCAGCCGAGTGCTTCAACAGTCAGCAAAACAGCCCACGTGTGGCAGCCAGCCTCTTCTGAGAAGCAGGTGGCAGTGAAACAAAACCTGAGATAAAAATACCTCCCCCCTCCCCAAAAAAGCACAGGGCAGGGCTGGACACGCTGTTCTCTTCTTTCCCTTTCCATCCCTCGGGAGGGCATTATGACCTCATAGGCAGGAAAACCAAACCGCCACGTGAGGGGGAGCTGAGCACGACGTGTTTTATGCAACCAGCTGCAGAAGGAAGGTGGCTTGGATGCCTGAGGTGCCACTTTATGACTTCTAAAGCACAAAGTCTCTGCTTCAGCCTAGGATTGTTGTGTGGGGGTTTGTTCTGGTAGTTTATTAGTCTCTGCCTTCCCTATCTATTTATAAGCAGGAATATTTCACGCAGGGACTTTGAAGATAAGTGACATAAAGGAAAACATTGCAAGTGCAAACCCACTATTGTACTGGAAGCTGCAGATGTACTTCAGATAGGTAGAAGTGTCTAGAGTGTTGGACAGGCATCAAATAAATTGCAAGCAACAATATAATAGATTATTCCACGTGAGCCAAAGTTTCATGGAAATGCTGTTCAGATAACGACAAATCCTATCAGCTTGTCATTTATTGTGTGTGGAGGGGCTTGTAAATAACCATCCCAAGAAATCAACCCCACACGCCTTTAGTATTTTCACAGCAGTGTAACAGTGCTGGGAAAAATAGAAACAGAGAATCATAGCGTGGTGTGGGTTGGAAGGGACCTGAAAGATCATCTAGTTCTAACCCTCCTGCCGTGGGCAGGGACACCTTCCACCAGCCCAGGTCACTCCAGGCCTCATCCAGCCTGGCCCTGAGCACCTCCAAGGAAGGGGCATCCACAACCTCCCTGGGAAACCTGTTCTAGTATCTCCCCACCCCCACTGACAAGAATTTCTTCCTAATCTCCAGTCTAAATCTGCCCTCTTCCAGCTCAGAGCCATTGCCCCTCATCACTACAAGCCCTTGTACGAAGTCCCTCTCCAGCTTTCTTGTAGTGCCCTTCAAATACTGGAAAGCTACTCTAAGGTGTCCCTGGAGCTTCCTCTTCTTCAGGCTGAACAGCCCAAACTCTCACAGCCTGTCCCCACATGGGAGGTTCTCCAGCCCTCTGATCATCTTTATAGCTTCCTCTCGACCCTCTCCAGCAGCTCCAGGTCCTTCTCGTACTGGGGGCCCCAGAACTGTCTGCAATGCTGCAGGTGGGGTCTCAGCAGAGAAGAGAAGAGAGCAAGAACCACCTCCCTCATCCTGCTGGGACAGGTTGGTTTATTGCAACTCAGCAAACTCAGCAAACCAAAGCTGTAAGAATCTCCTGGAAGAATATATTCTGCAGATAGGATGCTCACTGACTAACTGGGACAACACTGAGGTGACACAGTTTAAGGTAGGCAAACATCCATGCACCTGAATTGGGTATAACATCTTCCAGGACTTCCCTGCAATAGTGAATGCCTTTGGGATTCCTCCAAGGCACAGCTGCACAGCTGCATGGATTTTAACATGCAGTGTAGGTAATCAGTAATTCAAATGTGATGTTGAGCTCTCAGAGACAGGATGTATGACTGTAGCATGTCTTCTCACAGAAACTTCACAGCTAGAAATGAGGAGATGGAGCTATTTCCATAGCAGAACCTCAAAAATAAGGGTTTTTTTTAGAATCCTATTTCACATTAAAATCAAACTCCTGAAAATACATAATTCAGCAGAGAGCAATTTGTGCATTTAGTGAAAGCTCAGCATCATCCAAGCTCCATGGGAAAGGCTGTCACACAGCTGAGATGCTGGAGAGAGGGGGGTTGAAGTTGTGGAAGCATTCATGGGATCAGAGCATTTGGGAAGAAATCCCTGTTAATGTAAGTCCTTGAAAGTTTCCTTATTTGAATCACTTTATTCATACTCTACAGACTGTCTGGGCAGGCAGAGGAATGACTCATGGCTTATATTGCCAGTGGCATCCTGGGGTGCATCATGAAGAGAGTGGCCTGCAGGTCACTTATATTGCCAGTGGCATCCTGGGGTGCATCATGAAGAGAGTGGCCTGCAGGTCACTTATATTGCCAGTGGCATCCTGGGGTGCATCATGAAGAGAGTGGCCTGCAGGTCACTTATATTGCCAGTGGCATCCTGGGGTGCATCATGAAGAGAGTGGCCTGCAGGTCACTTATATTGCCAGTGGCATCCTGGGGTGCATCATGAAGAGTGTGGCCAGCAGGTCACTTATATTGCCAGTGGCATCCTGGGGTGCATCATGAAGAGAGTGGCCAGCAGGTCACTTATATTGCCAGTGGCATCCTGGGGTGCATCATGAAGAGAGTGGCCTGCAGGTCACTTATATTGCCAGTGGCATCCTGGGGTGCATCATGAAGAGAGTGGCCAGCAGGTCAATGGAGGTTCTTTCCCCACCCTACTCTGCCCCAGTGAGGCCTCATTTGGAGGACTGGGTCCAGTTCTGGATTCCCTAGTTAAAGAAGGACAAGGAACTGCTTAAGAGGGTACAGCAAAGGGCTACAAAGATGATTAGGGGACTAGAACATCTGTGAAGGAAGGCTGAGGGACTTGGGGCTTAGCCTGAAGAAGACTGAGGGGGGATCTCATCAATGTTGATCAAGACTTAGAGGGTGGGTGTCAGGAGGATGGGATCACTGACTGAACAAGAGGTAATGGACACAAAATTGAACAGAAGACAATCCATTTAAACATGAGGGTAAATTCTGTACTTTGAGGGTGGTGGAGCACTGGACCAGGCTGTACAGAGAGGTAGTGGAGTCTCCACCTCTGGAGTCATTCGAAACCCATCTGGATGCCATTCTGTGCAGCCTGCTCTAGGTGAACCCACTCTGGCAGGGGGGGATGGAGTAGATGATCTCCAGAGGTCCCTTCCAACCCCCAGCATTCTGTAATTCTGTGGTATTGCTTAGGAATGTTGCCTTTTGTATGGAACTATAACTGCCCAGCTCAGTCTGGTTTGTTCTTCCTGTGTTCTGCCTGTGAAACTTAGGTGGCACTAAAGCAAAGTCACAGAACTTCTGCTCAGGCATAAAGTCAGAAAAAGAAATCTTGGTGTAAGAGAGTTCTTCTTCCATCATCACTGTTAGGTGTGGACACTTCCTCCTTTCACACAGTTTCATTAATATGATATAATTATCCATGCCATATAATGAGCTGGTAACCTAAAAGCAATTCTTTGGCTCACTTAAAAATGACACAGAAAGGTCTTTACCAGGTGCATCAATGTTTCATACTGTCATTAATGACCTAGGTGACAGAACACAGAACACACTTATTAAATGTGGAGGTGACACCAAGCTGAGAAGCACTGAAACTACTCTGGAGGGCAGAATAAAAATTCAGACTGATTCTGACAAATTGCACTTACGTCCTCAAAAAGCAAGAAGGAACAAAAAATAAGAGAGAGGCTATCCAACAGTGTCATGTGCAAGATGTTCATGCAGTCAGGAATAACCAGCTATAAAACACAGAATGAGCAGTAGCTATGTAGAAAATCTGCAAGGAAAAGGTTCCAGGGACTTCTGTGAATCACAGAGTGAACATGAGTCATCAGTGTCACCCAGCTGCACAACAGCCAAGCACCGTTCCCAGCCACCAAACCCCAGCTGCAGCGCAGGAGATGCTGTTCTCCGACCCAGCAAGGTCCCAGCTCACATCCTATGGGTTTTATTGGGCACCACGTAGCAAGAAAATGGGGACCATTTAGAATGGCTCCAAAAGAGATGGAAAGCAGTTCCAAGAGATCAGGAACATGAGGATGAGCTGGAGTACCTCTCCTATGAGGACAGACTGAAGGAGTTGGGGCTGTTCAGTCTGGAGAAGGCTCCCAGGTGACCTCATTGTGGCCTTCCAGTGTCTGAAGGGGGCTACAAGAAGGCTGGGGAGGGACTGCTCAGGATCTCAGGTAGTGATAGGACTAGGGGGAATGGAATGAAGCTGGAGGTGGGGAGATTCAGGCTGGAGGTGAGGAGGAAGTTCTTCCCCATGAGAGTGGTGAAGCCCTGGAATGGGTTGTCCAGGGGGGTGGTTGGGGCCCCGTCCCTGGAGGTGTTTAAGATGAGGCTGGATGAGGCTCTGGCCAGCCTGATGTAGTGTGGGGTGTCCCTGCCCATGGCAGGGGGGTTGGAACTAGATGATCCTTGTGGTCCCTTCCAACCCTGACTGATACTATGAACAGTAAAAGCTTGGATGTCCTGGGATTGCTTAATGCTAGGGATTTAAGAAGTGAAACACGAGAAAGGATTTCCTCGAGAGGTCTTCTGTTCTGGAATTTACACGAGAAGCCAGTGTGCCAGGAATGACTAAACTAATTCTGCCTTAGAGAAAAAGCATGCACTTGGTGACTTCTTAAATCCATTGGACTTCTATGAACTAAGAAGGTTTATGCCTAGGGAGGTGCTGGAGTCCCCATGCCTGGAGGTGTTCAAGAAACGTGTGGACATAGCACTCTGGGACATGGTTTAATGGCCATGGTGGTGTTGGGTTGCTGGTTGGACTTGATATTCTTGGAGGTCTTTTCCAACCAAAACAATTCCATGGTTCTATGATTCTATGTTGCAATAACTTGCCCCCCTATGCCAAACAGACAGAATCCCATCAAAGGCAGCAAAGGGATTTCTTATGTCTTGTTCATAGTGGCTTATGTTTCTTTAAGACAAAATGAGTTCTCTGGAGAAGTAAAAGATTATTTATAAGGAGGCTCCAACATACTGTCAGGGCTGAGACTCCCATCTTTAAAGGTATTTCAGACCTCCACAGTTTAAGAGGGACCTTGGAGCTGCCTTCCAATACCTGAAGGGAAGCTGCAGGGATGCTGGAGAGGGACTTTTCATAAGGATGTTTAGTGATATGGCTAGGACAATGGTTTTAAGCTGAGGCGGGGACCAGGTTTAGACTGGAGCTTAGGAAGAAGTTCTTCAGTACAAGGGAAGAGGCCAAATATTAAGCAATATTTCTAATATCTTATTTCAACTGTCACTTCTTTTTTCATGCCAGAATGTGTTCAGATTGCAGAACCAGACGCTTCAAAATAACCTCCTGGTATTACAGCTGCCTGCTTAGCTGCAGCTGCCTCTGTTTACATCCACAGGTGCTATTGTACACTCCTCAAGCATGTGAGCAGATCTCCACACAATCACACACAGAGAATCCCACAGCACGGTGGGGTTTGGAAAGGATCTCTGGAGATCATCCAGTCCAACCCCCATGGTAAAGCAGGGTCACCAAGAGCAGGCTGCCCAGGATATCCAGGTGGGTTTGGAATCCCTCCAGAGATGGAGACTCCCCAACCTCTCTGGGCAGCCTGCTCCAGGGCTACAGCACCCTCAAAGCAAAAGGATTTCCTTATGTTGAAGTGAAACCCCCATTTCCCCTTGTCTTGTCACTGGGCACCACTGAAAAGAGCCCAGCCCCATCCTCTTGACCTCCATCTTTAGCTAGTGAGCAACACTAAGAAAATTCCCTTCCAGGCTGCTCCTCTCCAGGCAAAAGAGACTCCACCATCCTAAAGGTCTTTTTTTTTCCAACTTCAGTGATTCCATGGTGCTCTATACACTGCATCCACACATATTGTTTCTATTTTGTGACATTTTGTTTAGCTGATTGGATTGCAGATGTCATGAGGGCGTTTTCGTCCTGCTACGCGAAACGCCTCCAGCCTCACAAACACCAAAACCCCCTCACATCTCCACGGGATGGACTCCATTAGCCTAGCCACGGAGCTGTCTGAAAGGCTGTCCTCTAAAAGCCCAGCACAGAATAAACACACTGCAAGAAAGCAAATATATTTTTACATTCTGCTGCAGCTGCTAAACCACTCCATGATGGTTCGTGGAGAAACAGCTGGAAAATCTACTTTGGAATGGAAAGGAAGGAAAGTGCTTCATGGTACGCAGCAAAGGAAAGTATTTTAGGGTTTTTTTCCCCAATTTTTGCAGTTATTAGCCTTGAAATAAACCATGGGAATGATTACAGGGAGAGTGTCCCTGTCTACACACAAATAATTATTATATTTACCGTTTGGCTGCAGACCTGGCAGTTAAAGAGCAGCATCTGGGTCAGAGTGCGTGGAGAGTGGCCAGGCAGAGAGGGACCTGGGGGTACTGGTCGATGGTAGGCTGAACATGAGCCTGCATTGTGCCCAGGTGGCCAAGAGGGCCAATGGCATCCTGGCCTGCATCAGGAGCAGTGTGGCCAGCAGGAGCAGGGAGGTCATTCTGCCCCTGTACACTGCACTGGTTAGGCCACACCTCGAGTCCTGTGTCCAGTTCTGGGCCCCTCAGTTTAGGAAGGATGTTGACCTTCTGGAACATGTCCAGAGAAGGGCAACAAAGCTGGGGAGGGGTTTGGAACAAGCCCTGTGAGGAGAGGCTGAGGGAGCTGGGGTTGCTTAGCCTGGAGAAGAGGAGGCTCAGGGGAGACCTTCTTGCTCTCTACAACTCCCTGAAGGGAGGCTGTAGACAGGTGGGGGTTGCTCTCTTCTCCTAGGCAACCAGCACCAGAACAAGAGGACACAGTCTCAAGCTGTGCCAGGGGAGGTTTAGGCTGGATGTTAGGAAGAAATTCTACACAGAGAGAGTGATTGCCCATTGGAATGTGCTGCCTGGGGAGGTGGTGGAGTCACCATCATTGGAGGTGTTCAAGAGGAGACTTGATGGGGTGCTTGGTTGCATGGTTTAGTTGATTAGGTGGTGTTGGATAATAGATTTGATGCAATGATCTCGAAGGTCTCTTCCAACCTGGTCTATCCTATCCTATCCTATCCTATCCTATCCTATCCTATCCTATCCTATCCTATCCTATCCTATCCTATCCTATCCATCTGTTGCACCATTCACCCTTTGATTCTGATTTTAATGGCACCTCTAAGGTAATGCTGCATTTGAAATCCCTGAATATAGCAGGCAGGGAAAATCCAGTCAGCAAGTTAAAAAAAAACCAAGAAGATGAGAATGTGAATATGCTTGTGAGCAATCCAAGACATTGCCCTTAACAGGCACAAAGGAAAGCCAAACACCTGTCTGTCTGTTATCCACCACCAATCTCTCTTTAATATCACAGTATAACCAAGGTTGGAAGAGACCCCAAGGATCATCAAGTCCAACCTGTCCCAACAGACCCCACAACTAGACCATGGCACCAAGTGCCACGTCCAATCTCCCCTTGAACACCTCCAGGGACGGTGACTCCACCACCTCCCTGGGCAGCACGTCCCAATGACGAACAACTCGCTCAGTGAAGAACTTTTTCCTCACCTTGAGTCTAAACCTCCCCTGGCACAGCTTGAGACTGTGTCCTCTTGTTCTGGTGCTGGTTGCCTGGGAGAAGAGACCAACCCCTTCCTGTCTACAACCACCTTTCAGGTAGTTGTAGAGGGCAATGAGGTCACCCCTGAGCCTCCTCTTCTCCAGGCTAAGCAACCCCAGCTCCCTCAGCCTCTCCTCACAGGGCTGTGCTCAAGGCCTCTCCCCAGCCTTGTTGCCCTTCTCTGGACACGTTCAAGTGTCTCGATGTCCTTCTTAAAACAAACACTTCTGCATTGCAACAGACAGCTCAGCCTGTAGGGACCCTGACAAGAGAGCAAACACTTCTGTAACTCCACATCTGGTAAGCTTCACACGCTCATTCTGGAGAACCAGGCCAGGGATGGGAAAGCTAGAGGTTTGTTCTTGGGGATCGTAAATCCAAAGTCATTTCTAAGTCAGTATTTTATCTTACCATCAACATTATGAGGAGCAGCTGAGGGACCTGGGGTTGTTTAGTCTGGAGAAGAGGAGACTGAGAGGAGGCCTCATTGCTCTCTACAATTTCCTGAATGGAGACTCGAGTGAGGCGAGAGTCAATCTCTTCTCCCTAGTATCAGGTGATAGAATGAGAGGAAATGGCCTGAAATTGTGCCAGGGGAGGTTTAGGTTGGAGAGCAGGAGAAATTTCTTAATGGAAAGAATGCTCAGGCACTGGGACAGGCTGCTCAGGGAGGTGGTAGAATCACCATCCCTGGAGCTGTTCAAGAAACGTGTGGCCATGGCACTTGGGGACGTGGTTTAATGGCCATGACAGTCTTAGGATGACAGTTGGACTTGATCTTAAGAGGGCTTTTCCAAGAGGAACAATTCTGTGATCAACAGCATTTCCAAAGCATCACAAGTGCCAGCTGCTTTAACATGGTGAGGAAGTGCATGTTGCAGCAGCACTTGCTCATAGGTCTAGGATGGAAATTCTTACGATGAGTTTGTGTCCTGGCTTCAGCTGGGAGAGAGTCACTTCATTCCCAGGAGCTGATACAGTGCTGTGTTTGGGATGTAGAAGGAGAATTACATTGGTAAGACACTGATGGTGTAGCTGTTACTAAGTTGTACTTAAGTCAAGGACTTTTCAGCTTCTCCTACTACCCTGTTGGCAGAGGCTGGGGGTGCAGAAGAGGCCCAGAGGGGACACCGGTGGGACAGCTGAGCCCAGCTGAGCAAAAGGATGTTCCATATCACATGGCATCACACTCAGTGTAAAACTAGAAGTAGGTGGCTGCAGGGCAGTAGTGGCTGCCCAGGCATCAGAGATGGTGAGCATTGTGCATCACTTTTGTATGTTCTTTTATCCTTATGATTATCATTACCCTTTTCTCTTCCTTTGCTCTCCTGTTAAACTGACTTGCTCTCAACCCACAAGATTAAGGTTTTTTCCCTGATTCTTTTCCCCAAGCTCACTGAGGGGAGAGAGGAGCAAGGGAACTGCCACATGGTGCTTAGTTGCCACCTCAGGTTAAACCAGAACAGTCCTTTTGTGATTGGTTTCCCTTGCAACACACATTGCAGGTACTTCTGCCTCTAGGATCAAGATTGATTTTCCTCCCCACTTCCTCATGTCCTTTCCATGGTCATGCAGGCAAAACCACAGCCTGGCCTGTGGTGTGTATCCAATATATCCTCTCTCTTGAGCAAAGGAACACTTATTCCTAGCTGAGATATTGGTCTGTGAACGAGAGGACTAAGCCAAAACTAGGACAGGGTGGTGAAACACTAGCCCAAGTTTCCCAGAGAGGTAGTGGATGCCCCATCTCTAGAACCATTCCAGGTCAGGTTGTCTGAGGCTCTGAGCAACCTGCTCTAGTTGCAGATGTTCCTGCTGACTGGACTAGATGACCTATAAAGGTCCATTCCAACCCAAAGCATTCTGTGATCCTGTGATATGCAATGATAAGCAGTGCTGATCTCAACTGGATTACACAGGAGCAAGGACTTAGAGGAGGAAGTGGTGTTTCCACACTATCAGAGACTCATAGAATGGTTTAGGTTAGAAAGAATCTTAAAGATCATCTAGTTCCAACCCCCCCCTGTCATGGGCAGAGCCACCTTGCACTAGATCAGGTTGTACTGGGCCTCACACAGCCTGGCCTTGAATGATTTCAGGGAGGGGGCACCCACAACTCTCTGAGCAACATTTTGCAATGTCTTACCACTATCCCTCTCACAAATACTGTGCTTACACCAGGAAAAGGAGCTGTAAGGATTCCAATGATGTTTACCATCAGGAGCACCACAGAAGTCAGCTTGAAGCTTGCTTTGTGCTCCATCTTTTAATCAGAAACAACCAGCACCATCGCCCTGATGCACGAGATCTTCAGGACACATTTCCAAACCACATTTTCACTGATGGGTGTGGGAATTCAGTGGGGTTTCAGTGGAGAAAAATATACAGCATCCCAGTTGGGGCATGGGGCAAGATCTTCAAATGTATGCTCTGCATTTACAAATAGGAGCACAAGGTCTTTTCCATACTGCAATAGAATTCTTGATAAAGTGCCTGATGGCAACTTTGAAATGCTAGCCTGGAGGGCCCAGAGAGACATAATTCATTCCAGTAGCTAGAACAAATCTAGCTTCTACATCCATTCCTCTAAAGTCATTATTGACCCAAGGGAAAATGCTAGCCTTAAGCAAGTTTTAATAAAGACCCTGGTGGAGTAGTTTCTGTAGCATTAAATGCGATAATGAGAAACAAGCCACTTAGCTGCACTAGACCCAGGACCTGTGTATAGCTGGGAAGTCAGCTTTCTGAGGTTCTTGGGACTCTTTCCAGAGATGAAACAGGCATCCAAAAGAGATTTAATTACCTTGCTCAGTAATTTGTTACATAAAACCCAGTCAGGCTTAAATGGACCAATATTCTGCTTGTCCTGTATGAGCATAATTTATTTTAATACCCTGTCTGTGAGGTAAAACTGCCCCCAGACTAATCAAGTCTGGGTTGAAACTCAAGGCTTTTGCTAAACCAATAAAAGGCTGAACATCTAAATCTGGCCTGAAACTTAGCTCTGCTTTAGAACTTCTTTTTTTTGGCAGTTTATTTTCAACAATACCTCTCTGTGTATGTGAGAGATGCCATAAGGTCTAGTACCAAACAGCATCACGGATGCCACAGACTGAAAGCTCCTCATGCAATTACTGGAGATTCTCTGTGGATGAAGCAGGTAAACAACAACATTTCCTAAGCAGCACACATTCTTCTGAAGTTAGATCTGTATTTGTTCTAAAGAAAAAACATAAAATAAATAGAACAATTAACTGAACCTCACTGTGCCCTTTTTTAACCACCCCCCACAAATTAAGACCTTCCTAGAGACAGTGGAAGCAATTAAAATTAAACCACAGTCCCGATACAGAGAGAGAGAAAGGATCCTTTGTGTGACTGTTATGATCATTAGTCTCCAGCCCAGGCAGAGCAAGCACAATCTTTTGTGCCTGTTGTTGATGTCTGGCATTCACTCACAGAGAGATGCTTTGTTTTATGTCTTCAGATTCTACAGGCAAGTATTTAAGTTGTGAAATTCAGCGGAGGGAAAGGAAGGAATAGACACCTCTGCGCTGCTGCTCTGGTAATACAATTGGTGGGATGGGATGAAAGCACAAGGCAGCAGCGCTTGGAGCAAGAGGGGGAAGCTGAGAACATCCCTAACACAAAGCAGCAAGCCCCTGCTCCTACTCTCACCCTCACCCAACAGAAGCTACCTCTAGGTGCATCCTTATCGAATTCACAAAGCAAGGCCATTTACAGCTTTTAAACCTTTTGCAGAAGTAATTACTGCAGATAGCAAAAATAAACACTTAAGCAGTAAGGCTGAGCAGGTATGGACTTTAACATTTTACAGCCAAACCGTCAAATTGCAAGCCAGCATGCAGTGTCTGCAGCCAACCCATTCATTTGTTTCACATAAAATACAGGGAAGTTTGGGGTACTAATCCTTTTTATGAAAACTCCTAAAAGACTTGGCAGAGTTATGGGGAGGGGGATCAGCGTGTGCTTTATGATCCAGGAGGAATGGTGCTTACATCTCTCTGGAGTCCCAATCACCTACTGGGTGGTGATTTCGATACCAGTAAAACCTCATCACGTCTCCCTAAAACTTGTAGCCGTTTATATAGACGAGATGGGGAGGGGGAGATACCGACACAGAAGATATTTCTACTGGGAAGGGAGATGAAGTGTCGAGAAGAGTGGAGTTGCCATCTACTGGAGTCTGCAAAGAATGACAACTGCCATGCAAAAGCCCTGAGCTGGAAGCAGCCGGCACAGGAACAGCCTGGGTACATCGAGCGTCGCTCCAGAACTAAGCAAAATAAACTGACCCCAGAAAAAAAATTAAAACGAGGAAAGACAGAAAGAAAAAGATCTGCAAAGACAAGGAATTATTGCCCACGCTTAGCTTTTGAGAAGTCAAAGGTGCATGAGGAGGCTGCCTTAGAACAATCTCATTTGCCCGCAGCTTTTATCCCCATTCAGCAAAAGACTGTTTATCACTCCTCATCAGAACACAGAATTCCACTGCGTGGCTTCAAAAGCACAAAACAATGACGGAATTAGAAGAGGAGAGAAGGGTCAATTCTTCAGATATGAGCAGCTAAGCACTGCCACGCTTTCAAACCGCTGCTTTTTAATGCAAGATAGTATTAGGGACTATCTTCACTTGATGGAACACTGTCAAACATAAGAAAGATCTTCTTAGAGCATTATTCACTGTGCAGTTCAAACAATGTGTAGTAAGCTCATGAGTAGGAAAATTAGAGCACAGGCCTTGTGAGGATCAGCTGAGGGACCTGGGTTATTAAGCCCGAAGAAAAGGAGACTGAGGGGAGACCTTCTGGCTGTCTACAGCTCCCTGAAAGGAGGTTGAAGCAGGGGAGGTCAGTTTCTCCTCCCAAGGAACAAACAATAGGATGAGTGGAAATGGCCTCAAGATGCCCCAGGGGAGGTTTAGGTTGCATATTAGAAGAAATTTCTTGACAGAAAGGGTTCTCAAAGATTGTAATAGGCTGCCCAGGGCAGTGGTGGAGTCCATATACCTGCAGGGATTTAAAAGCTGTGTAGATGTGGTACTAGAACAAGGGCAATGAATATAAACTACAGCACAGGAGGTTCCACCTTAACATGAGGAAGAACTTCTCCACTGTAAGGGTCACAGAGCACGGGAACAGGCTGCCCAGGGAGGTTGTGGAGTCTCCTTTTCTGGAGACCTTCAAGTCCTGTCTGGATGTGCTCCTGTGTGACCTGTGCTGGATTCTGTGATCCTGATCTGGGTTGGACTGGAAGATCTCCAGAGATCCCTTCCAACCACTAACATCCTGTGAGGCTGAGGGACATGGTTTAGTGGTGACCTGGCAGTGTTAATGGTTGGACTGGAAGATCTAAAAAGATCTTCCAAACAAAAAATATCTATGTAAAATAACTAAATAACTAAATAAATAAATGTATTCACCTTTGTAGATGCTCTTAAGTAAAACTTTTATTTCCTACATACACATCTTGGAAAAGACCAACCATTTCTATAAAGTGTTTTACAGGTGGAACAACAGACAGACAAACCCTAACCCCTAACCCTAACCCAAAGCAGACCTCCCCAGGGCAGGTGGGAGAAGAAAGGAAGAATGTCCTTAAAGTGCTGTGAATTAAATGAGCCAAAATTAGCAGGTGACATTGCTGATGACATCTGCAGCCTGGAAATCTGTTTGCTTGCAGTCATGTCCCACAGCACGTCCCACCTCACAAAACCAACACCTCCAAAAGCATAGACATACACTGCGTACAGGTCTGGAGCCCTCAGCACAGGAAGGACATGGACCTGATAGAGAGGGTACAGAGGAGGGCCACAACATTTCTCAGGGGGTTGGAGCACCTCTGCTATGAGGACAGGCTGAGGGAGTGGGGGGTGTTCAGCCTGGAGAAGAAAAGGCTCCAAGGAGACCTAATAGCAGCCTTCCAGTACCTGAAGGGGACTATAGGAAGGATAGAGAGAGAATGCTTGCAAGGGCCTGCAGTGGCAGGAGGAGAAGCAATGGCTTCAAACTAGAGAAGGGCAGATTTAGATAGGATATCAGGAAGTTCTTCACTACGAGGGTGGTGGAACACTGGAATAGAATGGAATAGAATGGAACAGAATAGAGTGGAGTGGAGTGGAATGGAATGGAATGGAATGGAATGGAATGGAATGGAATGGAATGGAATGGAATGGAATGGAATGGAATGGAATGGACCAGGTTGGAAGAGATCTTTGAGATCATCAAGTCCAACCTATCATCCAACACCATCTAATCAACTAAACCATGGCACCAAGCACCCTATCCAGTCTCTTCCTAAACACCTCCAGTGATGGTGACTCCACCATCTCCCTCGGCAGCACATTCCAATGGCCAATCTATCTTTCTGGGAAGAATTTCTTCCTCACCTCCAGCCTAAACCTCCCCTGGCACAGCTTGAGACTGTGTCCTCTTGCTCTGGTGCTGGTTGCCCAGGGAGGTGGTTGAGGTCCCATCCCTGGAGATACTCAAGGCAAGACTCAACGAGGCCCTGGGCAGCCTGATCTAGCTGGGGAGGTTGGCCTGGATGAGCTTCGGAGGTCCCTTCTGGCCCGGACCATTCCATGATTCTATGCTTTTTGTTTTGCAAGCAGTTGAGCAATTTTTGTGTGTGTGTATTGAGTTTATTAGCCTCTTCCGAAGTGCAGAGTATGAAGTGAAAGTATCTGACATGTGAACTCTGTGATGATGATTAATGGAGTTCACAGAGCAAGGGTTATTTCTCTGGAAGACGTCAGATTGAATAATTACTGGAATTAATCCCAAGGGGCTTTCGAAAATTTGCTGCCCGGTTTCAAGTCACATTTTTATCACTTTTTTTTCTCTTTTGACTAGAGGGCAATCTTTAATTGAAGTTTTAAGTAAAACAAGTACTGTAAGCAATTCATCAAACATTATGAAAAATGATGTGTTTCTCTAACAGTCCTTGAAAGGAGCTAATTCACTTTTTACCCTCATCTCCAGGCTATATAGCAAAACTCAATCAATAAATAAACTGGGTCTGCTCTGCCTTTGAAACAAAAAAGCACACTGTCCCTGTTTTTCATGCATCAGGTTAGGCAGAGAATACCCTAGCACTGATAGATTGGAATATTACTGGCAGTATTATTAAGATAAGTAGGGAACAGATGATAGCATTATTTGATCTCTTGGATTTCTTAAATCTAATCAGTATTTAATGGAGACAACGGTGCCAGCAGATCCAGAAAGTCAGAGAACACATCTGAAAAGCCTTGGAGCTGAATGTGTTTCAGGGAAGTGTCCCAAGGTCACCATTACTTTGCAGCACTGCAGATGCATCCTACAGAATACAATGGAATGGAATGGAATGGAATGGAATGGAATGGAAGAGGATAGGATAGGATAGAATAGGATAGGATAGGATAGGATAGAATAGAACATAATAGAATAGAATAGACCAGGTTGGAAGAGACCTTCAAGATCATCATCTCCATTCTATCATTCAACACCACCCAACCAACTAACCCATGGCACCAAGCACCCTATCAAGTTTCCTCCTGAACACCTCCAGTGATGGTGACTCCACCACCTCCCCAGGCAGCCCATTCCAATGGGCAATCACTCTCTCTGCGTAAAACTTCCTCCTAACCTCCAGCCTAAACCTCCCCTGGTGCAGCCTGTGACTGTGTCCTCTTGTTCTGGTGCTGGCTGCCTGGGAGAAGAGACCAACCTCTGCCTGTCTACAACCTCCCTTCAGGTAGTTGTAGACAGCAATAAGGTCACCCCTGAGTCTCCTCTTCTGCAGGCTAAGCAACCCCAGCTCCCTCAGCCTCTCCTCACAGGGCTGTGTTCCAAGCCCCTCACCAACTTTGTTGCCCTTCTCTGGATACCTTCCAGCAAGTCAACCTCCTTCCTAAACTGAGGGGCCCAGAACTGGACACAGGACTCGAGGTGTGGCCTAACCAGTGCAGTGTACAGGGGCAGAATGACCTCCCTGCTCCTGCTGGCCACACTGTTCTTGATGCAGGCCAGGATGCCATTGGCCCTCCTGGCTGCCTGGGCACACTGCAGGCTCATGTTCAGCCTACTATCAACCAGCACCCCCAGGTCCCTCTCTGCCTGGCCACTCTACAGCCACTCAGACCCCAGCCTGTAACACTGCATGGGGTTGTTGTGGCCAGGCTCCACGGTTTGGCAGTCCAAAGGACCAAGAGTGAGCAGTGTGGTTTTGGTAGGGAGTTTTTTTTTCCCTTTCTTTTGATAAATGCTTTTATAACTGTTAGCCATATGATTCTCTTTGGGGCAGAAAATACAGGAGCAGATGCCCTCCCAACTTCATGTCTCTGGCACTAGGGAAGCTTTGTCCCTGTGCATTTTCGATGCTTTCTAATGCTCGTTGTCTTCATATCCCAGGCTGGATGTGGCTGTGAGCAACCTGATCTAGCGTGAGGGGTCTGTGCCCATGGCAGGGGGGTTGGAACTAGATGATCCTTGAGGTCTCTTCCAACCCTAACAATTCTATGATTCTAAGTGACCTGTGCTGACCTAATGCCAGTGCATGGTCCAAGCCCAGCTAGCATAATAGACTGCAGAAAGACAATGTGACCAGACTTCAGCTGTATAGATTATATATCTGGAAGCATTGTTAATCCACTAATTATTGTCCAACAATTATTGCCCTGAACACCCAAGTGGTGTTGATTAATACCATAGTCATTAGGACAGAGCAAAAGATAGCCTGTGGTGGGCATTGTGCAGGCACACAGGAAGAGAAAATGCCTGCAATTAAGAGCTGGAAAGAGAAAAACCCAACCCTTCCATGTAGGAAGTACAAGGGCATAGAACAAGTTTTAAAATCACACACAATTAGAAGGAGTAAAGTGAGGATAAGGACACATACTGCTTCCAAGATCCATATTTGTTTAAAGCTAGGTATCTTTTAACACCCCTCCGCTCAGAGGCTGCCAGTTGCAGGTTTTCAAGCACAAAGCCCACATCCATTTGCTATTCTCCCTCCCCTCCCGATCTCTGCTGGCCTTTCTGGCAATCACTATCACAGCCTGTGCAATCACCTTTTGTCCTCTACCTGCCAATTGCAAATGGACCCCTGTAGAGCAATGTACATGGTAATGCCAGCACGGATTCTGGGGGCTGGGGGGAGATTTGGGAGCAGCTTCTCAACATCCACAGGGCTGAGGGGGTAAAGGGGAACACTGCGTGCAACCTGCTGTGGGACATGAAGCCTCAGCCACCGTTTATTGACCACACCAAACCACAGAACCATACCTTCATTAATCATAGAATCATAGAATCAATAAGGTTGGAAAAGACCTCAAAGATCATCAAGTCCAACCTGTCACCCAACACCTCATGACTACTAGACCATGGCACCAAGTGCCACATCCAATCCCCACCTGAACACCTCCAGGGACAGTGACGCCACCACCTCCCTGGGCAGCACATTCTCTTGTGAATAACTTTCTCCTCACCTCAAGCCTAAACTTCCCCTGGCACAGCTTGAGATTGTGTCCTCTTGTGCTGTTGCCTGGGAGAAGAGACCAACCCCCACCTGGCTACAATCTCCCTTCAGGGAGTTGGAAAAGACCTCTAAGGGCATCAAGTTAAGCCTTGACTTATCAAGCCCAAGCGTGGATCAGCAAGCCCAACCATGAAGAGGTGCACAGTTCTGGACTTCACACCAGTCATTGCTCACATCTTTAGGGATTGCTGTTGGGCATGCTGTTGGGAACCCTGCTGATGCCATCATGAAAAATGGCTCTTCTTCCACAGCTACACATGCAACATACAGCATCCAATTAAACACATAAACACCTTTTCACAGACAAAAATCTCTGAATAATGGGGAAAGAACTACCATATATCTCGAGCCACAGGCATTTCACAGCTTCTGACCTTTGATTTTGATTTAGAGGCTCAGACAAATAAAGCTTGGCTCTACACCAAATCTGAAGAAGAAAATCAAGCACTCTCTCCTCCAATTATAATTAATTTGCACTACCAAAAAAAAAAAGGCAGAAGTAAGCCAAATGCACTTCAAAAATGGTCTCTGGAATTCAAAACACACAGTAAAATGTCTTATGTCTTGAAAAAACAGGCTGATCTTTTCCTGTCTTTTCGAGTTGATTATGCATCTCTCCACTCGTTCAAAGTCTAAATTGAGTCTTGAGAAACAATAAGCTCTTCATTTTACAGGAATATTAAAGATGCAGGATTGCAGCAGTAGGAGAGGAAATACGATTCTGAAACATATCTGAAGTGAACCTCGCAGCTTGCTTACTCTTTGCCCCCTAAATCTGCAGTTCTGCCATTGAAAACATCCATAAGGTGAGGGCAATTTACCTTCACACCATTGTCTGTGCGTTGGGAGCGCGGCTCGTGCTTCTGTAGCTGGAGAGGGACTGGTTATAAGAGTCTGTGGTGATAGGATGAGGGACAGTGGTTTGAAGGTAGAACAAGGTAGATTTAGATTGGATATTAGGAACAAGCTCTTTAGGTTTAGGGTGGTTCTTTTCCCCCTCCACTCTGCTTTGGTGAAACCACACCTGTGAGTCTGTGCCCAGTTTTGGACTGCCCAGTTCAAGAGAGACAGAGACCTGCTGGAGAGAGTCCAATAGAGAGCCATGAGGATGATTAGAGGACTTGAGCATCCCCCCTATGAAGAGAGACTGAGAGCCCTGGGGCTGTTTAGTCTGGAGAAAAGAAGACTGAGAGGGCATCTGATCAATGTCTATCAATATCTGAGGTATGGGTGTCAAGCGGAGGGGGCCAAGCTCTTTCTGGTGGTGCACAGTAGTAAGACAAGGAACAACATGATGGAGAAACTTCTTTACAGTGAGGGTGACAGAGCCCTGGAGCAGGCTGCCCAGAGAGGTTGTAGAGTCTCCTCTGAATGCATTAAAAACCCACCCAGATTCGTTCCTGTGCAGACTACCCTGGGTGAACCTGCTTTGGCAGGAGTTTGGACTCCATGACCCCATGATCTCTGGAGGTCCCTTCCAACCTTTAATGTACTGTGATACTGTGTACTGTGATACTATGAGGGTGGTGAGACACTGAAATGGGTTGCCCAGAGAAGCTGGAGATGCCTCGTACCTGGGAGAGTTCAAGACCAGGCTGGATGAGGCTTTGAGCAATCTGGTGTGGTAGAAGGTGTCCCGGCCCATAGCAGGGGCTTGGAACTAGATGATCACAGGATGTCAGGGATTGGAAGGGACCCAAAGAGATCATCGAGTCCAACCCCCCTGCCAGACAAGGACCATATACTCTTTCAGATCCCTTCCAACTCAAACCATTTGATGATTCTGTAATATCTTTGCAGGTAAATCCAGAGTCGTTGGGTACCTGAGAGCCGACTACACCTTTCAATACCTTTCTTGAGAGTAAAGGAGCAACTCAAAGTTCTGATTACATTGCACACTTCTCCCTGACAAGACACAACGAGTCTTTGGCACAGTCATGTAACTACGTCGAAACAAAACCAAAGAAGAGTCAGGAAAGTGCTTTTCAGAGGCTGCCATTGGATCTCACAGAATTAAATTAGCTGTTGAGCAAAGCTGCCGTTCTAAGATTACACACGCAGCACACACAAACCACCCCCAGCACATGAAACTCTTCGGTGTTGCCTCAGTATTTTTAAGTTGCTCTATAAATATAATCAAGCAAAAATGAAATAAATAAATAAATAAATACATAAATAAAGGTCAGGTTGTTCTCTTTTTATAGAAGGCATGACTAGCTTTTGCTATGCCTTTTAATATGTCCTTCCGAGACTCCTGACCCGTGGTTATTGCTCTTAGACATTACATCAGTTGCAAATAATACGTAATGAAGCCATAAATATTTCAGGTAGTCAACAAACTGTCTTCTTTAAGTTTGCAAAAACCACAGTGACTTCTATCTGAAGTGTGAGTCCTCAACCTGGTTGCTGCATTACTACCCCTGCGTATGAGCTAATGATTCAGAGTCCCTCTAATCTCCCAATAAAATGCAGCACGCAGGCAGCGTTTCAGCCAGTTTTATCCTGCATTTTCCCTTCAGATTATGGATAGCATCAGAGCAGAAGGATGGAAACATAAAAATCCTGCCTTCTCCATCTGCCAAAATATACCAAGAAGCACACAAAACTGAGAATAATACAGTCTGCCAAAGAGCTGATTGCCTGTTTTGCTATAGGCGCCCTGCGGCAGGCCAACATCTATTTCCATGACTACACAACCTAGCCCATATTGGTCAGGTCTCCAGTAAAGCCAGCAGTTCAGATCTATCAGCATTTCAGACCACATCATTTCCAGGTAACATTACCCAAAAGCAGACCTCTCCCTGTAAAACTCCCTTTGGAGTCACTTTAAATTGAACACTTTGTGATGGAAGGGAATTCAGCACAAGTCTTTATTTGATTTCAAAATACTAGTTTAGCACCCAGTTTACCATCAATCTCGATGTCTTGCTATAATACATCTAACAAAAACCAGCACAAGATTTGTTCTCTCCTCTGACTGTGCTTTAAAATGCATCTGGAAAGGAGCAAAAGAAATAGATTAAGAACGACCAATTGTCTAATACTGAAAACAGATTTTCTGCTCTGGGAAAATCTTCCAAGAACAGTTCAACCATTTGTAAAAAGACTTTCCAGGAGACTGCCAGGAACAGCTTTTAATTGTTCATTCCAGCTTTTAAGAATTGATTTAATAAACTCCTCTCAATTCCTTCTACTTCCAGGACCTGGAAAGTCTGAGGTGTTTAGTGCCACTAAAGTTATGCGGTTGATAAAAAGACTGAGCCGCTTTGCATCAAGGCTACCCCAACATTACATAAAGGACTTCTCTACAGCAGTTTATTGACACAGTTATACCTGGATCCTCAGGTGGGACTTGCACAGCTTTCTGAGCTCCACAAGTTATTCTGGAGAAGGACATAAAATGGAAATACATCATGGACACGTGATGGGTTTGGGGCCATAACCCCTAAATAAGACTAATTTGGCTAGAGAGGAGATTTTTCAGTCTTAATGAAGCCTGCTCTTCTGTCACTTTGTGTTGCATTCATGGTTGCACCATCATCCAACCCCTCACAGGCTTGATGAATCTGAGTTGAGATCCCAAGATCAATCAACCAACAGGAGATGCATCGCTGGTGGCATAAAGAGCCATCTTGAGTTAGCTACATCCACAGAAGAACAGAACCCTTTCAGTAAAAATGGGTCTCAAAACATAACTAAAAGACCACTTAGCATTACAGTTTATTCCAAAATAATCCTTACAGATGAGCTGCCAGCAGCAGACTATGGCCAAGAAGCTGTGTTCAGGTGTATGGGTGAGATGAGGTCCTCTTTGCTCTTAAGCTAATTAGAAAACAATTACAGCTCATTCCCTGGCACCTCCAGAAACGCTTGGGCAGGTCTTGAGATGGACCTTTCTGTGGAGCATCTAGCTTAGCATTTCTGAAGGTGCAACTAATTGATTGCCCATTAAATATGGCTAAGTAAAGCCTTTTCAGCTGCTGATCACTGCATTCTTCATGTGCTTCCTCCAAGACTTCCCAAGGCATTTTTAGAGATACAAATTAGTGAGAGCTAATTGAAAACCAAGGTTTGCATTTCCAATTTCCCCATAAAGCAGGAGTCCCAACAGCCCAGCCACCAGACTGTAACACACCAGTCATTGCTTAACCAGGCAGCTAGGTGATCTTCAACAATGTGTTGCTTAAGCTCCAAAGGATACTTTTTACTTGCAATTTTCCCATTATACCACAGAATCACAGAAACATTCAGGTTGGAAAAGACCCTCAGGATCACCAAGCACAACCAAGAACCCTACTCTGCAAGGTTCACCCCTAAACCACATCCCCAAGCACCACATCCAAACCACCTTTAGACATGTCCAGGGTTGGTTACTCAACCACCTCCCTGGGAAGCACATTCCAATGCCTGACCACTCTTGAATACATTTTTCCTACTGTCCAGTGTAAACCTACCCTCTTGCAGCTTGAGACCATTCTTTCTTGTTCTATCACTACCTGGGAGAAGAGACAAGCACCAGCCTCTCCACAACGTCCTTTCAGGTAGTTGTAGAGAGCAATGAAGTCTCCTTTCAGCCTCCTCTGTTTCACACTAACCATCCCCAGCTCCTTCAGTTGCTCATCAGATTTATTCTCCAGGCCCTTCCCCAGCTTTGCTCCCCTCCTCTGCACTGGCTCCAGCATTTCAACATCCCTTTCGTATTGAGGCGCCCCAAACCGAACACAATAATTGAGGTGTGGCCTCACCAGAGCTGAGTACAAGCTCATACCTGGACCTTCAGAATCAGTAACCCTAACTAGAGTTTTGACAGCACACCCAGAAATCCATAGGTAATTTCACAGCTACTTCAGAGAGTCAGAAACCCTTTTGCTTGTTCAAGCAGTCTATCAGTAATGAATGGAGAAGAAACTTCATCTTACCACTGATAGATTTACCTAAAAATTGCCATTTCTGCACTGCATTAACAATTCCCCACACAGGTCTTTATGAAGGGGCACACAACTACCTGCTATTGAACGTGGCTGATGATGGGAGTGGAGTGACTGCAATGAGGGAGAAAGGTGTTTAGCACATTATCAAAACCAGAAATACGATTTGCATAAGAATATCTGTTATTTAAAGGCAGAAACAAATCCAACGTGCCTGTTCTGCACTGCAGTCATTTAATGGTAGGAATCATTTGATCGGGGGGGTTGGAGCACCCCTGCTATGAGGACAGGCTGAGGGAGCTGGGGGTGTTCAGCCTTGAGAAGAGAAGGCTCTGGAGGAACATTCCTCAGTTTAGGAAGGAGGTTGACTTGCTGGAGTATGTCCAGAGAAGGGAAACAAAGTTGGTGAGGGGCTTGGAACACAAGCTCTATGAGGAGAGGCTGAGGGAGCTGGGGTTGCTTAGCCTGGAGAGGAGGAGGCTCAGGGGTGACCTTATTGCTCTCTACAACTACCTGAAGGGGGGTTGTAGTCAGGCAGAGGTTAGTCTCTTCTCCCAGGCAACCAGTACCAGAACAAGAGGACACAGTCTCAGGCTGCACCAGGGGAGGTTTAGGCTGGAGGTTAGGAGGAAGTTTTACACAGAGAGAGTCATTGCCCACTGGAATGGGCTGCCCGAGGAGGTGGTGGGGTCACTGTTGCTGGGGGTGTTCAGGGCGAGGCTTGACAGGATGCTTGGTGCCATGGTTTAGTTGATTAGGTGGTGTTGGATGATAGGTTGGACACGATGATCTTGAAGGTCTCTTCCAACCTGGTTTATTCTATTCTATTCTAACTTACTAGCAGCCTTCCAGTACCTGAAGGGGGCTACAAGAAGGATGGAGAAAGACTGTTTGCAAAGGCCTGCAGGGATAGGATGAAAGGCAATGGCTTCAAACTAGAGAAGAGCAGATTTAGACTGGATGTTAGGAACAAGTTTTGCACCATGAGGGTGGTAGAACACTGGAACTGGTTGCCCAGGGAGGTGGTTGTGGCCCCATCCCTGGAGATATTCCAGGTGAGGCTGGACAGGGCTCTGGGCAACCTAGTCTAGTTGAGGATGTCCCTACTGACTGCAGGGAGGTTGGACTGGATGACCTTTGGTGGTCCCTTCCAACCCAGACCATTCTAAGATTCTATGACTCTATTGCCTTGACACCTTGAATCTCCAGAAGATTTTGGTTAGAAATCCTGGGTCATGGAGTGCATTTTTATATGTACTAAAAGAGACATCTTACATAGGTGATGGACTTCTTATCAGCTGAAACCCTGAATTCCATGTAGAAGGGACAGCTGGCCAAATGCCAAGGATGACTGAGATATAAATGCAAGAGAAATAACAGTTTTAATTTGCTTTACTTGGAGTCATGTCTTTTTCTGCCCTTTGCTGCTTTTAAATGTTTCCTTTATACAAAATGCCATGGTTCAGCGCACTTGAAAATTAAAGACTCCCAGGTAAGATCAAGGTTTGAGTCTGTCCATTCATGAAAGGAAATTAAAATCACCCTTAAAAGTCCCACTTTTTATTATACTGATAGAAACCACCCAGAAAATACCAGAAGGAAGACAAATACTCAGTCTTCAATGGACTGTTTTGTCTTATTGTATTTTGCTGGTTGGTTAATTAAGAGATGAATGTAGGCACGGTTAGAAACTAGTGGTCAGAGTCTGATCTTATCCCCTCTGTCCCGACCCCAACTGGATGGCAAACCCAGGCACGTTAAATATCCAGGCACAGAGATCAATGCCACTCAATGCAAGGAGTTGGGGAGAACAAAATGCTTCTGAGGCTAATTAAAAACGAGACATTACCATTAAAAATGTGTAAGTACCTTGACAAACGTTTCCCCCTTCTCCATCCGAACAAATCTGACAATCACTGCAGGGTGCTGCCGGGGAATTGCGCTTGTCATGACTCCAAGAAGTAACTTCCCAGCCAAACTTGGTGAAACTTCACTCATGTTGTTCCTCTGTAACCTACTTTCCCCTGATTTCATCAATCTGCCTCACACACACACAAGCTCGGTTGGCGCTGGGTAAAATGTTTGATAATAGCACATTTAATAAAGCTCATTTAAATGCGCTAATTTGTAGAGATTTGCCAGGGGCTTTGAAACTTCAGAAAATGTGTAAATTTAACAGTTTGGCTGTGATAACAGCTCAGACAGTGGAAATTAAGCCCCCTGCATTACAATCATGTTCAAAGTGGACGCCTATTTTATTGCCAAAGAAGCACGGCGCAAAAAAACAGCGAAGGAAACCAAGCTGACCAAAGACATTCCAGGGCTAAAGCACAGCCACCCCACTTTGTCTTTCTGGATCCACAGCTCCTGAATTTGGTCAATGTACTGACTCAACACCACAGCCTCAAGCGTACCTTGAGGTCTCATTTAAAGACTACCTGGATCCCTCTTTGCAAACAAGTGTTGGAGTGAAAAGCGGAGTCACTCTCATGCAGTGGATCCCTGGCAGAGCTGGGAGACTGTGTGCTGAGGGCCATTAATTCTGGGTCCCTCACACCAGTTGTCAGTCTTCCAGCTCACGCTAGATGAGTTTGCTACTGTCTGCTCTAATTTCTACTCTGGGTATCAAATGCTAATAGATTATATTCTAGTGTGGTGATAGCAGATTGGTTAGGAGCCCAGCTGCACGCCAGGTGATAGCAAGAAGCAGCAGAGAAAAAAAAACAACCCAGTGTTCAGCTCTTCACAGCGATGCATCAAGGAGTTTCACCTCTACTAGAGGAATTCTTCACGTTCTACACAGCATTTAGATGGTAACTAAGTGATCACTATCATCTGAATTGCAGAAAATGTCAGCTTTCCTTGAAGATATCCTTGCAATTTTTAGGGCTACTGCTGCAGATCTCTTCCCAAATTGCTATACAGGAGAAGGCATTAAGACCTCCTCCATAAAGGCTTGCAGGGCTGCAGTCTTTTAAGGGATAGAGCCTTATGGCTTTGAAGCCTTTTTCAGGATCTTTAAATTTAAAGTAATTTTTTTTCCCCAGCTAATTGCATAAATTAGCAATTTATTCAGAAATTCAATCTGGGATATATTCTTGGACAAGTTTTATTGTGTTGTTTGTTTGTTTTTCAGTCTCTTCTGCTTGAATGCTCTTCCCTCTTGGTTATCATTACTTTCCTTCCTGCTTTTGTCTACTGAAAAAAAACCCCACACACCACCAGAATTAAGGTGTGCTGCAACCAGTGGACACTGGCATAAACAGCCTGCTTTGAATAAACCAGCACGGTTTGGGGAGAGGAAGAACACATTCAGCTTTCCTGCCTGAATTCTAAAGCACAGGAGAGGTTCATATGCTACTAAAGCACCACAGCTTTGCTTCGAGACCACTGAAAATGCGAGGGTCGTGAACAGCAGCAAAACATAACAGAGCTGGGAGCATGAAAGCACATTGATTCCCTGGTTCTGAAACCACAAAAGTGTTTTACATTTGTAATTTATTTAAGACTTGGTTCTTGGCAAGTCCATTTGTAATGAATCCCCTTTCATGCATTTTTATGCACGAGAGGCTCGAGTTTCGCAGGACTTCTGTAAAACAACTTGTACTGCATCAAATCACTGCATTCCTTGATCGCTACCAGCAGACACTCGCAGCAGCCAGCCACGCTCAGGCACAACCAGCAGCTCCAGGATTTCCCAGCTCTGCAAACAGAGACTTCCAAATGGAGATTTGTTTGCTTGTTTGTTAACCAAAAATAATATGGTTGTGAAAAGAAAAGGAAAGGAAGGAAGGTAAATGTAGCAGGTTTGCTCTGCCTCCAGCATTCCACGACCGGTGCTGGCTCAAAATTAGCACCATCTCCTGCACTACTTGCATTTCCCTGTGAAACTTCTTCATGCAGAATCGTGAGCTGTCAGCTCGGATCACCTTCACCAGCACACAGGCTCGAGCCTCTCTTTCCTAACGGGGAAAGATGGCCAGTGTTTTCCTGACAGAAGCACCCTCTCTTTTCCAGTCAGGAAAAAAATGACAGAGAGAAGAGAAAGAGAGAGCGAGAGAGGGAGTGAGTTCATTGCCAATGCATTTCCCATCGATAATGAGGACTGCAAATTATCAGGCAAGGATTTTTATTTCCTTTTTTTTGTTTGTTTGTTGGTTTTTAGGTTGGGTTTTTTTAGGTGCACGGAACAAAACCCAGCACAATCTGCAAGAACTTATTAACTAACTGGGCTTTAAACACCAACCCCCAACCAACACCACCACCCCCCACCCCCACCCCCATTCGGGGTTTTTTTTTTGCATGCTGCTGCTATGATCAGAGTAACCTATAGATTGATCTTAGTTCCAAAGCACAGCAAGCTTTATGCTGCAAGAACGACAGTTTTGTGTGCCGTAGCGGACACTGCAAAGGAAGGGGGAAAAAAAAAAGCCCAACCAAACCAGCCAAGCCTTTAGGAAAGGCAGGAGCTGAACACACACCAAATATGCAGGATGGAAACAGACCAAATGTAATTAAAGCTTCTATGAAAGCAGACATTCCTATTTGCAGAGCTCTGCCTGCATTTCTAGGAGGAAGAATGCACAGAATTCCAAATCATGCTCTATTTAGACAATGTCAGAAGAGAAACACATTTCCCCCACCCCACACACGCACACACACACACACACACTCCCCCCACCCCAAGACTCCGCAAAGCAAATCTCAGCATCAGAATGAGAATGAAGAAGCAATCCAAAGATCCTGGGTTACAGATTCCTTTCCAAACCAAGAAATCAAGGTTGTCCCCTCTCCCGGCTACTAGTTTATAGATTCAGACCCTAAAACAAAAGCGACATAAAAAGAAATTAAAAAATAAAGCCAATAAACATTATCAAAATGAAGAATCCTAAGAGCCAAGCTCGCTCCTCAGCACTGCCCTCGCTGTGTGTGAGAAATGGCGAGATAGGCTTAAAGTATTTTCCATTTCATCAAAGAGCATCTATTACTTTCCCGGCTCGCTCCAATGTTGGTTTTATGCCCACCCCTTTTCAATCTGCCCATGTCTGAGATGCACAGTGCAGGCGTACAATCCTGAGCAGCTTACGACACTCAGTGAACACTAGGTGCCTCTGCATGCTCTAGCAACACACTGCTCAGCTGAAGGGAAGGGATTCTTGCTGTCTCTCTCTGCTCTAAGCATCACCTAACAAGCAAAGCGAACAAAGAATGGGAAATAAAGCTACCCTTAGCCGGTCAGTGAATGAATGGTAATCTTTGCGTGGAGTAAAGGGTGTGCCGGTCAATGGTCGTTGCAAATGACGGACATTAAACAGATTGACAAATCCTGTGGAGTCGTTAGTAAAGAGTTTGGAGTCTTTTTCACGCCACAGTGTTAACTGCAGAGAAAAAGGACAGAGGGAGAAGGAGAAGATCAAGCTCATGTACATAGTTCTGAAACTTGCAGGTCCTAGGAGTCAGCTAAAAAGCTAGCTGGACAAGCCTTTGGCTCTTTGAGCAGAAGCGAAGTGAGACATTGTGAGCTTGCCAGCCTTGCACAACATTGAAAGGGACTGAATTTGTAGCACAGAGGGGTCTTTTTTAGCTCTGCATATAATTAGTCCAAACACAAAGGAAGCAACTGAATGGAGGTTGTCACTCTCTGGAAAAGGGTGGGTAAGACACTTTTTAATTAAATTCTTTCATGAAGAAAGATTTTTTTTTTTTTCCTCTCTCTCTCTCTCTCTCTCTCTGTTTTTTTTTTTTTCCTCCTTTGCTGCAGCATTTAACATGAACAAAATCACTATCATTTTACCTATGAATGTCTGCGAACTTTAATGCTGCACAGCTGCTCCTGCATGCTCTGAAGTGAAATATTTGCCTCTGTGTTTGTTCTGTTTTGCTGTTTTGCTTTGGTTTCCTGGCTTTGTTTCGTTGGTTGGTTGGTGGGTTTCGGTTGGGTTTGGGTTTTTTTTTTTGGTTTGATCTTTTTTTTTTTTGGGGGGGGGGGGGGGGGAGGGAGGTTGGGTCGGTTTTTTTCCCCCCCCTTAAATAAAATATGATGTAGAATTCGCAAAGATTCAATGGACATTCTCAAGCAAATTTGGAAATATTCTTGCTAATGGATTTCCTTCTTATCGGTCTCTGTTTAAACTGGCTGCTGAGGAAGCCCCCGGGGTTGATTTTGTGTACGCTGGGTATCTTTGCTAAAATGCTTCCAGCCGTGCATAGTGGGTGTCCACAGCTCTGCCGGTGTGAGGGCAGGCTTTTGTACTGTGAATCACTGAATCTCACAGAGATGCCTCGCAACCTGTCGGGCATGATGGGCTTGTCTCTGCGGTACAACAGCCTTTCAGAGCTGCATGATGGACAGTTCACAGGGTTAATGCAGCTCACGTGGCTCTATCTGGATCACAATCACATTTGCTCAGTGGAGGGGAATGCCTTTCAAAAATTGCGGCGAGTTAAAGAGCTCACCCTGAGTTCCAACAAAATCACCCAACTGCCCAACACCACTTTCCGCCCCATGCCCAACTTGCGCAGTGTGGATTTATCGTACAACAACCTGCAGTCTCTGGAGCCCGACCTGTTCCACGGGCTGAGGAAACTGACAACTTTGCACATGCGGTCGAACGCCATCAAGTTCGTGCCCGTGAGAATTTTTCAGGACTGTCGCAGCCTGAAGTTTCTAGACATAGGATACAATCAGTTAAAGAGCCTGGCTCGGAACTCTTTTGCGGGCTTGTTCAAACTCACTGAGCTGCACCTCGAGCACAATGACTTGGTGAAGGTGAATTTAGCCCATTTTCCCAGGCTCATCTCCCTGCACTCCCTCTGCTTGCGAAGGAATAAAGTTACCATCGTGGTAAACACTTTGGACTGGATATGGCAACTGGAAAAAATGGATCTCTCCGGCAACGAAATCGAGTACATCGAACCTCACGTCTTCGAAAGCGTACCTCACCTCAAGTCCCTGCAGCTGGACTCCAACCGCCTGACCTACATCGACTCCCGAGTGCTGGACTCCTGGAAGTCCCTGACGAGCATCAGCCTTTCTGCCAATGCCTGGGACTGCAGCCGCAATGTCTGTGCCCTGGCCTCCTGGCTGAGCAACTTCAAGGGTCGCTACGACAGCAACCTGCTCTGTGCCACCCCCGAGTACGCGCAGGGCGAGGATGTTTTGGACGCGGTGTACGCCTTCCACTTGTGCGAAGACGCCGTGGACCCTACCAGCACCAACACCTTCTCCCCAGTAACCAACAACAGCGACCAGACCTTCAGCTACGGCTCTGCCACCGCCACCTACGACGTGCAGGACGGTGACGGGGACCCCACCACCTACGCCATAACCGTGACCATGCCGGGCGAGAACTCGGAGAACGCCGTTCAGATTCACAAGGTGGTGACGGGGACCATGGCACTGATTTTTTCCTTCCTCATCGTGGTTTTAGTGTTGTATGTCTCCTGGAAGTGCTTTCCAGCCAGCTTGAGGCATCTAAGACAGTGCTTTGTAACACAGCGCCGAAAGCAGAAGCAGAAACAGACCATGCATCAAATGGCTGCCATGTCAGCCCAGGAGTATTATGTTGATTACAAACCCAACCACATTGAGGGAGCCCTGGTGATCATTAATGAGTATGGATCTTGTTCCTGTCACCAGCAGCCAGCGAGGGAATGCGAGGTGTGATTTTCCTTGGGGATTTAAGCAGTGTGCAACCAAATATCAGCGTGCAGGCAGACAGTGGCACGGGGCTGGGGTGGGGGGGGTGGGTGGTTGCTGGGCTTTGCTGGTGGTTTCCAATGTGCTCCTCTGCCCAAGTTGTTAAGAGGGGCTGTCCAAAAGACTTGATATTTTAGCTTTATCGTGTCTTAAAAACCTTCAGGACAGTCAATCTTAAGATTTCATACGCTAATACTCCCTTGGAAGATCTGTCAATATTCAGGAATCTGAGAGTGTAAAAACAAAACAAAACAAAACAATACCAACAAACCCAACAACAACAAAAGGTACCAATTATTGATCTTTTGTAAACTAAGAACACTGTTTAAAATAATAAAAAGAAAAAAAACAGCATTTACAGTTTTTACAGCCTGGTGTACGTTACCTGACTTGTTCCCTGCATACCAAATGCAACAGCTTAACCTCCTCTTTTTCCCTCCCCCTCTTCATACTACCGAGTGTTGAAATGAGAGTCTAGGAGCAAAGAAGCCACCTAAAATAGAAAGCTTAAGCTTTTAACTCAATTGGATGGCTTCCCATTGTATCTAGTACACATTCACGTCCGTCCTGGGACTGAAGATATGAAGCATGACACTGGAAATAGATTGGGTTTGCTGATGTGCTGCCTGCAACTGGAGCTTGTGCCCCTCAGAAAAGTTCAAAGTCTTGACAGTGTCCCTGGGACAGGGTTTCTCGGGATTGTTAAGCACAGCTCACTTGGTAGCTGCTGTAAGATCCATAGGAACTGCAACACAGCCCCTAAAAGTATTTTGTACCCAAACTGATCCTGTTGCAAAGTCTCACTGCAAAAAGACCCAAACCACCAACGAATAAGCAAACCCAAACACTGCCAAAGTGTCTTTAAAATTAAACATGGCAAAAAAAAAGAAAGATAAACCCATTTAAATGTAAGGGCTTATTACCAGCATGCCCACTTTCCTGCTTGTTTTGAGACATGCCCAGAGCAGAGAAAACCTTGCTCTGTGCACTGTGGTGCCATGGTGAATGCAGAAGGATAAAAGCTGTTTGCTTGTCAGTAGTGAAACCTGGGTGGCCCTCAAGAGTAAAACCTTGGCTGGGACAGCGTCAGAGCAAAAGATATTAGAGAGTACTTCTGGGTCCTAAAGTGCTAGCAGAGCCTGTCTCGTGTGTCTCACTTTCACCATCAGCCTTCACTAGCAACCCTGAAACCTCTGCAGAGGCTGGGAGCAGACAGCCCTCCTTGCTAAGCACTGATCAATGGAACTGCTGGCTATGGGCAGTCATTTGATAATGTAGGATCACAGGGCTGCTTTATTGGACTGCCCTTAAATAAAAGCTTCCTTTCCTTGTACTTTGGATTTTTTAATTTATTTATTTATTTTTCATTCCAGTATGTGAACAACCTACTGATTGATCTTTCTTCAACAGCTCCTCTCATACTAATGAAGATGAGGTAGCATTATAACATCAGGCAGAGCAGCTCAACATTTTCTTCAGACAGCATTAGATGCTAATGGCACGTTACAGATAATGAATTGGGAGACATGTCTGTGCTTTGTAACATGCTTCTCTAGCCTTGGGTTACCACCAGCAGAGGGAAAAATTCTGCAATCCAACACATATTTCAATTCACCACGAGGATTTTTGTTCTTTTTAGCAGCATCAAAGTGCCACCTACTCTACAGGAGGCTCATAAAGCAGAAACCAGGCAGAGAATAAACCATTTTCTTCCCTGCACAGCAGGTTTTAGCTATTAATTCTGAATGCAAAGAGTGAATTTTATACTTTGGTCTGGCTGGCACTGTTCTGAAAAGGTCAGAAGTTATTTTTCCTCTATTTGGTACATCTCATCCTGTTCAATATTAAATATGACAACAGTCCCTCAGTCAAGATGTTTATTTAGTGAGGCAATAGTGCAATCTGTGAAAGCACTGAGAAGATGCATTGGGCAAGGAGTTTTGCATAAAAAATGAAATTGAAATCAGCTGGGGTCTTTTATTATTATTATTTATTAAAGCCACAGAAAATTCAGCCACAGCTTAGAGACAAGCTAGGACTGTACAAATCAGGCTTTTTTTTTTGTCTTTTAAATAAATTCCCATCTCTGTTTCTGTGCCTCAAACACACAAGGGCCTGACCCACCACAAAACTCCCAAGTGACCCGAGGGCTTGAGTGTCTACGTAGAAACCTAACAGTAGGTCCAGAGCCCCTTGTCTCATGGGGTGCCTGATCATATTTTAAGAGAAAATACTTTCTGCCATGCTAACTGAAGGCCAGACCAGATGGATTTTCCTCATTAAACTCTTCTCTGAACTCAATAGGGAATTAAAGTGTGAAGCATTGGCTCTCTAACTTTGGACCACGTTAGATGTCCCTCAAATCAACATGCAGCGCTGCAGCCTGAAGGACTAATTACTGCTAGCTGTCAGGAAGCTTCCAAAGCCAACCAAGATTGTTAAAATGCTGTCTGCTTATGGTAAAATAACAACAACAATAATAATAATAATAAAATCTATGAATGACTTTATTTCTATAGTGACCCCCTGTTGCTATAAGGAAACGGATTAGTGCAGTCATGGTTGTGCCCTGTAAATCTGAAGCAAGACTGCTATCGACAAGCAATCCTCCCATGGTTGTATTTCAGTGTATTTTTAGCATCTTTGTGGGTTGTACTTGAAGCACACTAGTGATTGCACCCCTCTGGAATGATTCCTGCTGTTTATTGGTGTTAGCAACCTCAAGCACTGTTTGCATAGACGTGAGCAATTCCGCTTGTGGAATTTATTCACCTCTGTGCTCCATGCATCTTGCACTGACAGCTCCAGTAAGCTGAACAGAACATTTTTCTTTAAAGGTGCAGTGATTTCCTAAGTGAGAGCTGATTTTGCTATTGCCTGTTGCCATTTCTCCTGAAGTGAGGTGATGACCACCCATGACTTGCCACCCTTAGCAGGATGATGGATGGATCCTCCATATACAGCACAGCGCTTAGCAAACCTCAGAATATTATGTATTTCAAAATCTTCACACAGAAATCTTTTCTAAGGGTAGTATCTCCAAGAAGCAATCTCCTCAAGATCTCCAGAGAGTGTCTGGAGATCTGGAGGTCCTCTGAACATTCACTGGTGGGAAGAGGGGTATCACTGCTGTTACATGGCATGGAGACACTCCACAGGGTGTCCACATCTAGTCTGAGAGTTTACACAAGCAATATGTGGGTAACAAAGCAATGAAGGGGCAAATATTTAATATCAATTCAGCTACTGCAAATCCACTTCCTCATCCTGCTCCAGGCTGCTTGCATTGGTCTAGATGAGAGTTATTACAGTTGAACTGCATTTATAGCCACTGCAGGGACACATTTTCCCTAAGTCTTTCTTCCAAATTTCATGTTCACCAACTGGCCAGAGATATCTCATTGCCTCCCTTCCTGTGCCCTTATTCTGGGCTCAAATTCAAAAGGAAGAAGGAGGAAAAAAAATGAAAGTATGCTTTTGAGGTTAGTTGTGGCTGTTTGTTGCTCAGGAGATGCTGGGGGAATATCAAAGGAACACACCTTACATATTCTCCTTTTAATGCTCCACTTTAATAGGACTAATCTCCCTTTTTTTAATTAGGTAATTAATATTATTTTCTTTGCATTTAAGTGTCTTTTAACACACCAGACAGGGTGAAAGGCAAGCAGAAGAGCCACCTTTTGTGAGGATGATTAACGCTACCTGTGTCAGAGATCTCTAATATGCAATTTCTTGCTGCTAACATCAATACACACTCACAGTGCACTCAGTGATGAAGGAACTGTTGCTGTGTATGATTTGAATGTATATAAGGGATGATTTCTTTTCCTTTCTGTCTTTTTTCCTTCCTTTCTGTACTACTTAAACAAAAAAAAGATGATATGAAACCACAGAATCAATGCTAATGTACCACATTCTGTTTCTGGCCTGAATATATAAAATACAAAGAAATTCTATGTTAAAGCTGCAAATTCCCTCCTTTACCACACTGTCTGAGCACTGCTAGATGTTCTGTACCAGTCTGAAGATGCAGGTCCCCAAGCCTGGTTCATAACTGCCTTGCATTTGTGTGCCAGAGAGAGAGAGAGCATTAATGATACCTAAGGATATTTTTGTATGCTTTAATATATTCTGTATGTTTTTATGGCTAAGGCATTGAAGGGGCACTTGAAATGAGCCTATTTGTTCATTTTCTTTGGTTCTGATAAAAAGGCCCCTCATTTGCTTTTGAGATGGACTAAATTTGTTTCTTGTATGTGTCTCATTCTGCATTGACAGCAAAAGGCCACTCTGAATAGCCCTCCCCTTTCCCCCCAGCTTCTCCACTGGTATTGAGAATGGCAAATAAGAAGGAGCATTTAATTAGAAAGCTTATTTCTAGAGCTATAATAGTAATAAGAGTAATAATAATAAAAGAAATCAAGAGGAGACAAAAAAAAATGAGAGAAAAGACTGGAATAAGGACAAGGAAATCAGGCTGATACTGGATGCCTTTGCCTTTCCTTTTTTAAGATGGTAAATCTAAAGGACTAGCACAGATGAAAAACCAAGGCTGAAGGTGGGTGGAGAAAGCAGTTCTAAAAACTGTGCAAGCAGGGATGAAACAGCTTCTGGAAAGGAGGATACAACACTAAATAGCTTCACTGAGCAAGAAAGAGAAAAAGGAAAGGGTGAGGAGACAGGGTGAAAGGAAGGGAAGATGAGAACCAATGCCAAGGCAAGGGGACCACAGGGCACACATGGGAAATTGCATTTTTCAGTGCCTTCATCTCCTGTATGGAAACTGTGGGAAGGACAAGAGCAGAGATTTAAGAAGGACACCCAGATTCTCTCCCTCTTTCTCCCTGCCCTTTCAAGCTCCCAGTCAGACTCACTTGCAGAGGGGACATCCTTTCCCAGACACAGAGGCACCCCTGTCATTTCCTCTGCCACCTCCCTCTTCCCTAGGAGCACACCGTCCCCCTCAGCCATCCTGCTGTTTGCTGAGCTCCAGCAGGGTGCCTCTTCCATTCATTTTAAAATTTTTTTGGCTGGACTTCTTGGCTACCCTACCACAGCTCACCACAGCCTTTCTAGAAAATCATTCTTCCCTACCCCAAATCTCTCTCTTGGTTTTTTTCCTTCCCCACCATCCCTTAAGAAGCCCTCATCTATTGAGATGGGTGATCTCAAGCTATAGCAGATCCTCCTGCTAATTATATCCACACTCATTCTCCCTCATATTCAGCTTTCATATTCACAGCTATTATGACAAACAGATGGGAGGTATTTTTGCTGTGTCAACTTATCATTATGCACCAAGGTTATGCTTTGCCTTGATCTGCTCAACCCAGCCTGGTACTAACAAACGGAGCATTTCTACAGGTTCCTTTCCAAGCATGGAGTTGATTAGGAATTCAGGAAAGGCTGGTGATTTAAAGATTAACCTTTGATATAATTACTGACACAACCCCCCAGAGCTGTTAAGGCATTAGGAACAACTATTCAGAGTATATTCCACCTAAAATAAAAAAGTGAATAAATCCCATTCTGAGCCATGGGAAAGACTTTCTCTATCAGCCCATTATTATCTGATTTTTTTTTTTTTTATCACAGCATGAAACAAAAAAACCAAACACCACAAAACCACCACCAAAAAAACCCTAGTGAAAGGGAAGGAGTAAGCACAGTCTACCTCTGAAGTTATGTAGAGGAAAGTAAGGCTACAAAAATATTACAGAAACCAAGCAACAATCTTCTGCTGGCAAGACACAGCCTGTAATTGGGTGGGTGGCTGTGAAGATCCGAGCTGAATGCTGCAGAGCACTGTAATTTTATTGCGGTGTGTCTGCTTTCAAGTGAACATATTTGCAATGAAATCTGTATTTCCGGGAGAACGGGGCAATTGTTTTTGTTATCAAGATAACGTCACTTGTTGGCATTCCGACACAATTATTCAGCCTTTAAAGCTATTAACCGTTCTGCTTTGACTTTGCCGGTGTGACAGTGGAGGGAGGCAGGCAAACGGTAAGGGCTGCACTGAAAGGAGTTGGAGTTCAAAGTGCCCAGATTTGCATCACAAGAGATTCAGTTCAGAATAAACACCGGCTTTTCACCTTTCCCTCCGTTTCGCCTTTCCCTCCCGAATCCAAACGGTGTCCGTCACTCACGGTGACAATCGGTGGAGGCTAAGGGATAATATTCCGTGTGCCTGTGCATGGCAAACAGCACACACTCCCCTGCTAAGGCACTTTTTATTTTAAACCGTTTCGCTGCTCTCATGTTCTTCACATCCTCACCAGACACAGTAACTACGCCAGAAAGATGTCTTTCAACACGGCTGCTATGGGAACATGACCGGTTCGGTTCCATTTCTGAGCTCACAAAGACTAAAGCCAAGATTTCCAAGGGTAATAGGTAAGTATAAAAAACTCCATCATCACTGCATTACTGTTTCCTAGCACAGCAGATTGCTCTGACTGACACAGTCAGACACTAAGCCCAATCCTTTATTTATTACAGACTTTATTCTGTACCTTTCTCCTTACAGCAACCCAGAGCAAGACACCAAAGAGAGGACCAAAAATCGCATTTGCAGTAAAATCCAAGATTAAAACAAACAAACAAACATGCTTGGACATATCAGGTTGATCCAAGGGCTCATCCAAGGAAGGGCAGTACAATTAATCTAGACCAAATCTCTCTGAAGCAGCACACCTCTGAACCCCAGTGGTCACAAAAAGGGGTGAGCAAGCATCCTCCTAATAGCTGGCAGACTTAAACTGAACTGAATATGCCTTAAAGTATCTACATTCCTGCTATTTTTTATCACTCCTTAGCTGCTCTCCCATTTTCCATCCCCAGAACCTCACAGGCAAAATGAATTAAAAGGGATAGGGAGGAAGAGGAAGACTCAGAAAATGCCAAGTTAAACTGCAAGAGCAGCCCACAGCTACTGAATTGCAGAGGTTTTGCCCCTTTTAACCACTGCCAGCCCTTTCCAACACATCTGCTATCAAACCCTCTTTGCAAGCTGAGAGGTAAAGTGACCTCCTGAGAGTAAACCTGAATCTGTCTTTATTTCAGTGCCTCCACAGCCAGTCAGGCTTGCTAGGAAGGAGTGATAAATAATAAAGAATGCTAATAATAATGAGATAAACCACCTAGGGATGTTCTTCCCCTCTCTTTTTCTCTTTTTTTTCCCCCTCTAAACTTGGCTCCATACTAAAGTTTATCTTGACAGAAAATCTCCTTCTTGGATCCAGATTATTTCCCAGAGCAATTTTCAAACAGCAAACAGAAATTTGTGGCTGCTGTTGAAAGGTTTGCAATCCCCATGCTAAAGAGGCTACTACATGTCAGATGTTTACCTTAATTTCATGTAAATGTCACCCCACATTGGACAGTCTGCATTTCTTTACTGGCATATGCAGCTGCCTCCATCTTCCCAAGCCTCCCCCTTGTGCCATAACTCCCTTCACAAACAGCCCAGACCCCAGTGATGCTGTCAGAGCAAATTCCCAATCAACAACTGGATGTAATGAATTTCTTATGTAATTGCTGTAGTCTAATGAATTGAATGTGAGTCCTATGGCCTGAAAAAAAACAACAAAGAAATAATGGAGACAATAAATAAGTGGAAAAAAAAACCACCTCCTCTGCCACACTCTCTAGGGGGGAAAAAAATAGCCATGAACCAAAATAACACTGAGTGGGACAATGCTTAAGCTTGCAGAAGATGGAGGGCATCAAGCATTGACTGCAGAAAGGTGAATTACATGGGATAGAGCATCATGGAGCCATAGAATGGTTTCAGTTGGAAGGGACCTTTCAAGGTCATCCAGTCCAAGCCCTCTGCCATAGGAAGGGACATCTGCGACTAGAGCAGGTTGTTCTAAATCACTGCGGAAAACACAGGAGGAAAATTGACCAGGGGACAGTGCCCACACTAGATTAATAAGAGAGAAAATTAGGTGATAATCAGCACTGGAGAAGCTCATCAAGGGATAACAAAGCGCTGTGGTGATATCTGATGACAAAATGAGTGCACGCAACCATGCTGCCTGGGGAAGCGATGGAATCACCATGCCTGGAAGCATCCAAAACATGCAGAGATGTGGCACTTAGGGACAGTAAACCATGATGGACTTGGAAGTGCTAACAGTTGGGCTCAGTGATCCCGGTGGCCTTTTCCAACCTCAATGATTCTATGTATTTGCAGCACTCCATGAAATCTCATGAAGCTGAACCCTGAGCTTAATCTTCTGCCTACCTTTGCCCTGTAAACAAGGGGATTTTTGGTGCAGTTTTGACAGATTCTTAACTATTTTATTGCTCTTCCCCACAGAACTGGCCCCATGGAGATTGTACTTGATGTGATAAATGCTAAGCAAATAGTTGTTTGTTTTTTGCCTTTTTTTTGTTTTCCCAATGGGTGGCACTTCCAGCCTGCAGTAAAGCCTCTTGTCTTGGGCTTGTGAATGTATTCCCCTGATTTCAACCACTCTCAGGGCCTGCATTAAGCTATTCTAGCCAATGGAATCCAGATCTTCCCATAAAGTTCCCTTAAGTAGTTTTATAAAGTTAAACTCTGTCACAAAACTTTTCTCTTTTTTTAACTCTAGTTGTGTTTTCCCATCTAGCCCAAATCTGTCATTTTGTATCAGCAAAGGAGTCAAACTATGACTGTTAATGATAATTCTTAATGGAGATTTGATTAGTAAGTCCTGGAAAAAATCAATCTTGAAACAAACACTAAAATCTATCTCAGATCTATTGTTTCCAGGTAATAGAGATGTTACCAGCTGAGAATGAATTGTTCATAGACTCATAGGATTGGAAGAGCCCTCTAAGGTCATCCAGTCCAACCATCAACCTAAGGCCACCATGGCCATCAAACCATGCCCCCACGTGTCACGGCCACAGGTTTCTTGAACACTTCCAAGGATGGAGACTCCACCACCTCCCTGGGCAACCTGTTCCAATCCCTGACCACTCTTGCAGCAAAGAGACATTTCCTAATCTCCAACCTAAACCTTCCCTGGCACAATTTCACACAGAAATGCAAAAAGTTAAGCGGAGGAGCTAGTAAAAATAGGTTTCTAGTGGAAGCACTTGTTGCATCAAAACCTGAAGTAATAAACCACTTTTGGAGTTGATTAGAGATGACCATAAGGGCTGTCAAGTCTTTCCTGAGTAGCTAAGTTAATTTCAAGACTTACTAAGGTCTGCATCACCATATAATAGGGACATACTGGCCCACAATAACATCAGGTGGAATAGCATGGTTCTGTAATAAGCTGCAGCCCCAAACTTTTGGAAGACCACAGCAATATGAAGAGAAGTGGTGTACAAAAAAGGGCAATTTCATATTTGGACTATTCATGAGGTTTGACAGCAAAGCTTTAAGAGATCATCAGTTTCCTATAAATAAGTCATGCTCCATGGTCATGCAAAAAATACAGTGGCCTTTTGCTCAATACAGTGAAAAACCACAGCACAGAGCTCTGGTCCCAAGGCCAGAGCTGCTGAATCATCCTAGCTGCAACCAGGAAACCTACAGCATTTTTTTGAAATGGCAGATTATTTGTACTGTAAAAAAGTCATGAAAATCACAAGGATGTGCAAAGGGACTTCCAAAGAGTGAGGACTGGATAAGCTTTGCTGAACGAATTTCTGACTGCCAAAGCACAAAGCAAAAGCAAGACAGAAGGCAAATTGTTCATCTGTGTGTCAGAAATGTTAAGTTACATTCAACAGTCAGAGCACTGCCTTTCTGGATATTGCACTGAAAAATCTGTGCTGAATGTGCAGAGGGAAGAAAAAAAATAGGAAAAAAAAAAAAAGGAAAGTGGGATAACATCTCAAATGTGTAGGGAACAGAACAGCTCTCAAGAAATTAAAGAGCTTGATAGAAATCACTGCTGTGCCTTCAGCTAGAAAACAGGCCCTAGGTCTGTTAAGGACAAGTCAGAAAGTGATATAACTGCTAGCTAAGGCTAAGTTATCGACGAGTAAAAGGGTGAATGATCTGGGAAAGTTTGCCTGTAAGGAGAGAGTCAAAGGAGCTGGCCCTGAAACTGCAGCACCAAGCAAAACGCGGATCCCACCCCCCTCTAGTGGCCAGTCCAGGGCTGCTGCGAAATTAATGTAGCATCCCCGAGGGGAAATGCAATTGGGTTTAAAACAAGCACACCCACCCCTCTCTTTTTTATTCCCCTCACCATTCCATGCTGTTTCGCTTTGTAATATTATTTGCTGTTCCTCATTAAACTGCCTGCTGCATTCCTTCGCCGTTTCTTGGTGTTACTGAGTGCAGGAGCTGGTTTACAGCAGAGGCGATGGAGTTGGGTGATATGCTTCTACCTACAGACAGAAAGAGGCTATGGAGTGTGGCAGTGGGCCCTGAACACTACAGCATCAGAAATAATCATACATTCAAAAATAAACTTTGGAACTCATTGAGTTGGGGCTGTTCAGCCTAGAAAAGAGAAGGCTCCAGGGAGACTTTAGAGCAGCCTTCCAGTACCCAAAGGGGGCTACAGGAGAGCTGGGGAGGGACTTTCTGCAAGGGCTTGGAGTGGTAGGATGAGGGGGAATGGATTGAAGCTTGAGGAGTTTAGATTTAGAATGGATATTAGGAATAGATTCTTTACAGAGAGAGTGGTGAGACACTGGAACAGGTTGCCCAGGGAGGCTGTGGCTGCCTCCTCCCTGGAGGTGTTCAAGGCTAGACTGGATGAGGCCTTGAGCAATCTGGGCTGGTGGGAGGTGTCCCTGCTCATGGCAGGGGAGTTGGAACTAGGTGATCTTTAAGATCCCTGCCAATCTAAAGCATATAAATCTATGATTGTACAAGGCATTACTGATGCACACACACACAAGAATAAAAAAGAGGAAGAGTTGTACAGAAAAGGGAATATTGAATGAATTTTTAACATATAACCCTAGATTGTTTTACATTATAAAAAAGAAAGAGCTTTTGTTTAGAAACAGCAGCTGGGACAGGGAACATCCTGTGGTAGAAACAGTCCCTTTAATTTTTTACTCATGGACTAGTCACCAAACTTCAGTGTTTCCAGCCAACCTTCACAGCTACAGACACCTGGGGAAACTGAGGCCCTGATGAACCCTTCACTTCCCCATGCTTAAAATACACAGAGGTTCCTCTTGGCCATCTACTGCTTCCTCTCTCTCCAGATGCTAAAACTGGAAAAATCCCCATTTTTATCAATTTCTCTGAATAATGAATCCCCATCCCTGGAGGTGCTGAAAAGACAGAGACAATAGGATCGGATCGGATCGGATCGGATAGGATAGGATAGGATAGACCAGACCAGACCAGACCAGACCAGACCAGGTTGGAAAAGACCTTCGAGATCATCAGGTCCAACCTATCATCCAACACTATCTAATCAACTAAACCATGGCACCAAGTGCCTCATCAAGGCTCTTCCTAAACACCTCCAGGGATGGTGACTCCACCACCTCCCTGGGCAGCACATTCCAATGGCCAATCTCTCTTGCTGGGAAGAACTTCTTCCTAACATCCAGCCTAAACCTCCCCTGGCGCAGCTTGAGACTGTGTCCTCTTGTTCTGGTGCTGGCCGCCCAGAAGCAGAGACCAACCCCCACCTGGCTACGACCTCCCTTCAGGTTATTTGACAGAGTAAGATTGAGAATAAACCAGAGATGTGGTGCTGAGGGACATGGCTTATAACCAGCCTTGGTGGAGTTAAAGAGTGGTTGGATTTGATCTGATCTGAAAGGTCTTTTCCGACCAAAGTGATTCTGTGATTCTCACATCTTACATCAAAAAAAAATGAACTCATTTCCACTGTGTTTTAATACTTTCACCCCATTAAGAATATTTAGAAAACAGATTATTCAACTGAATTGTATAGAATAATGTGAGCAATTTGCTCTTCCAGCATAAAATTAATTAATTACTATCCACCGTCAGAGCAAGCCTGATAATCCATCCTTCACCGATGCCGTTTCAGACAAAGCTTGTATTTCATCAGAGCTGCTGTCAAGACAGCTTCAAGAGCAAGGATATAAGGAACTGTGCAGATAAGGTAAAAAAATAATAAAGAAAGGAACTGGACTATTGTGGGGATGGGTGCAAGAAGAAGGAAAAAGCAAACAGGGGAATCTGGCAGCTACAGAAGTGATTGCAAAAGAGTGACTTGGAGCATCCCATACTGGGTAGGAGTTCTTTACCCTGTTGTTTAAGTGCAGTAAAATGCTGAGGTGCATACTGGAAATGCATGTTCACAGAATTGTTTTGGTTGGAAAAGACCTCCATGGCCATCGAGTCCAACTCTCAACTCAACACCTCCATGGCTATTAAACCACGTTCCAGAGTGCCATGACCAAAGATTTCTTGAACAACTCTGGGGATGACGACTCCACTGGCTCCCTGGGCACCCTGTTCCAATGCCTGATCTTTCTTTCAGTGACTTTTTTTTATCCTAGTATCCAACCTAAACCTCCCATGGCACAATTTCAGGCCATTTCCTCTTGTCCTATCACCTGATACTAGGGAGAAGAGACCAACCTCTGCCAGAGCAATGAGGTCTCCCCTTAAAACAACCCCAATTCCCTCAGCTGTTCTCCAGACCCTTCACCAGCTTTTATTTCCACACACAGAACTTACACTTCTCAATCTTACTCTGTCAAATAACCTGTAGCCAGGTAGGGGTTGGTCTCTTCTCCTAGGTGGCCAGCACCAGAACAAGAAGACAGTCTCAAGCTGCACCAGGAGAGGTTTAGGCTGGATGTGAGGAAGAAGTTTTTCATAGAAAGAGAGACTGGCCATTGGAATGTGCTGCCCAGGGAGGTGGTGGAGTCACCAGCACTGGAGGTATCACAGTATCACAGTAGCACCAAGGTTGGAAGAGACCTCAAAGATGTTTAGGAAGAGACTGGATGAGGCACTTGGTGCCATGGTTTAGTTGATTAGATGGTGTTGGGTGATAGGTTGGACTTGATAATCTCAAAGGTCTTTTCCAACCTGGTTAATTCTATTCTATTCTATTCTATTCTATTCTATTCTATTCTATTCTATTCTATTCTATTCTATTCTATTCTATTCTATTCTATTCTATTCTATGCTACTCTATATGTTTTTTCCCCAGATTTTCTCCTTACACTAGACAAAAGGCAACCTCTGATTTTCAGCTGAAGAGCTGTATAGTTTCTGCAAGTGGAAGAAAAGGGCTTCTTCATAATGACAGCCTGGTGTAATCTGTGATTTCCCCTGAATGCCATTACTGGGGTAAATTAAGTGCCAGGTTCCAGTCCAATTCATCACTTATTAATTAATAATATCAACCATTCTTTTCTTTTTTTTTCCATTACAGATAACACATTGTACAGACTACCAGAGGCATTTTTTTTATTACTAAAGTCATCTCAAAGGCTCTTCCCCAATATCTGCCTCAGTAGAAATAAATAAATAACTACACCCCACCCCCAAACAGAAAACATTCAATCACTATTTTAATAATAGATCATTTTTCCCTTCATGAAAATTAAATCTTAATAAGCATTTAATTAAACTGAATGATAACTGAATGACTTCAGCCATGCAAAGAATGGAAACTAAGGATACTCCCTCCCCAGACACTGAAATGCAGCGTGGCAGTGGTGTACCAGAATGAAGCAAACCTTAGCAAAGCAAACTCTTCTGAGCAGGCATTTCCTGTTCACAAAGGAGACAAACCTCAAGCACCTCAGCTCTTTGCATGTTCAGCTGCACATTTTCACCTCTGTCTTTCTGTGACACACAGAAGGACAGCAAGTTGTTCAAGTGTGACCAAGTTCACCATGAGCCAGCAACATGTCCTCATAAGCCAACAAGGCTTCTGGGGTGCATGAAGAAGAATGTGGCCAGCAGGTCAAGAGAGGCTCTCCTTCCTCTCTGCTCTGCCCTGGTGAGGCCACATCTGGAATACTGGGCTCTATTCTGGGCTCCCTGGCTCAAGAGAGACAGGGAGCTACTGGAGAGAGTCCAGCAGAGGCCACAAAGATGCTAAGGGTAGTGGAGCATCTCTATGAGGAGGAAAGGCTGAGAGCCCTGGGGCTGTTTAGCCTGGAGAAAATTAGCCTGAGAGGTGATCTTCTCAGTGCTGATCAACAGCTCAAGTGTGGTGCTGGACAAGAAGATGGGGCCTGACTCGTTTAAACGGTGCCCAGTGACAGGACAAGAGGAAATGGGCACAAACTGGAACATGGGAGGTTTCATTTAAACGTAAGGAAAACCTGAGCTGTGACTGTGCCAGAGCCCTGGAGCAGGCTGCCCAGAGAGCTTATGGAGTCTCCTCCTCCAGAGAGATTCCAAACTCACCTGGACATTGTCATCCTGGGAAACCTGCTCTGGGTGATCCTGCTTTGGACCAGATGATGGTCTGAGTTCCCTTCCAACCCCCACCATGCTGGAATTCTGCAACCACATACTCTGAACAATAGCAAAGAGTAAATCTTCAAAACAAGGTGCAGGTTCTGTTCGATATTCTCACTGATTTTAGTTAACAAGGACTTGCTTACGTCTCTTGGTGTGTCTCTGAAACACTCTGCGCCCCACAGCACTCAAACAGCTCTGCCACAGCTGCAGCTTTACACCAGACAGGGTATGCACTACTTTTGTGCAACTTCTGCACGATGCTCAGTTCTACACCAAAGAACTGCCTGCAGCCAGCCACAAACACTTAGTTGGGGCAATTTGTTTTCCACTCTCATTAGTGCATCTACCTGCTTCTACTTCAGAAGTTTCATCTACCCTATAGCTAAGCTTGCATGAGTTTGTCCTCCCCTTCCGGAGGTCAGAAGCTTCAGCTAATCTACGGCTAACCTTGCACGAGTTTATTTTCCCCTTCCAGGAGTATAAAGAGAGCAAGTTTCTTTGCATTTCCCACACCATTTGTGAAGCCCTACATATGTGCTTGCGAGGGATTAAAGAAGAAATGTTATCAGCGGAAGAATGGGAAAATAGATTTGCAGATGCAGCAGTCTCGCAGAGCCCCGAGTTCAGAAAAACATTCGCGCTGCCATCAAGAAGGAAAAGTCATTTCCCAAATTGTCCCCAGTCCCTTCCTACAGAGATTAAAAGGACAATGATGCAACTCCTACGTGACTCCTTTCAACGGCTTCTAACAACAGAGCCGCTCCGACTCCCCTCCTGCGCTGCTGCTCTCAGGAGGATTTCACGCCTGTCTCTTGCTTCCTATATTTGTCGACGTTAGGCATTTTTTGCAAGGTGAACACCAGTTATTTTCTTCAGAGGTGTGAAAAAAAAGGAGACAAGAACTGCTCCTTGATGCATTAGTCAGGTTTCCATCACTACAAAGTAAAGCATCAATTGGGATGAAAACTCTGGAAATCACTTCTTTTTTGCTTTCTCTTTTTTTTTTTCCCTTTTTCTTTCTCCTTTTCTTCCTTTCTCTCTTTTTTTTTTTCCTTTTTTTTTCTTTTTATCTCTCTTTTTAAAAAAAATATTTTTTTTCTTTCTCTTCTTTCTTTCTTTTCTTTCTTTTCCCTCTTTGTTCTTTCTCTTTTTTCTTTCCTTTCTTTTTTCTCTTTTTTTTCCTCTTTTTTCTTTTTTCCCCCTCTTTTTATTTATATTTTTTTCTCTTTTTTCTCTTTCTTCTTTCTTTTTTCTTTTTCTCTTTTTGTCTATATTTTTTCTTTCTCTTCTTTCTTTTTTCTTTTTCCTGGCTTTTTTTTCCTGTCTTTTTCCTTTTTATCTGTATTTTTTCTTTCTCTTATTTCTTTTTTTTTCCTGTCCTTTTTCCTTTTTTCTTTTTGTCTATATTTTTTCTTTCTCCTTTCTTTTTTCCTGTCTTTTTTTCCTTTCTTTTTCTTTTTTATCTATATTTTTTCTTTCTCTTGTTTCTTTCTTTTTTCCTGTCCTTTTTCCTTTCTTTTTTCTTTTTCTTTTTTTTAATCTATATTTTACCTTCTCTTCTTTCTTTTTTCCTGTCTTTTTTCCTTTTTTTCTTTTTCTCTTTTTTATCTATATTTTTCTTTCTCTTCTTTCTTTCTTTTTTTTTTTTCTGTCTTTTTTTCCTTTCTTTTTTAGCTATATTTTTCTTTCTCTTCTTTCTCTTTCTTTCTTTTTTCCTGTCTATTTTTTCTTCTTTTTCTCTTTTTTAACCTATATTTTTTCTTTCTCTTCTTTATTTTTTTTTCCTCTTTTTTTCCTTTGTTTTCTTTTTCTCTTTTTTAACCTATATTTTTTCTTTCACTTCTTTCTTTCTTTTTTTTCTTTTTCCTCTTTTTTTTCCCTTTCTGTTTTCTTTTTCTCTTTTTTAACCTATATTTTTTCTTTCTCTTCTTTCTTTTTTTTCTTTTTTCTTTCTTTGTTTTTTTCTGTCTTTCTTCCCCTTTCTTCTTTTGCCTCTTGTTTTTTCCTTTCTGTTTTCTTTTTCTCTTTTTTTACCTGTATTTTTTCTTTTGCTTCTTTCTTTTTTGCTTTCTTTGTTTCTTTCTTCCCCTTTCTCTTTTTTCTTTTTCTCTTTTTTAATTTATATTTTTTCTTTCTCTTCTTTCCTTCCTTTTTTCTTCTCTTTTTTCTTTCTTTTTTTTTTTTAGTCTTCTTTTTCCTTTTTCTTTTTTTTCCCCCCTTTTTTTCCCTTTCCTTTTTTTCTTTCAAAGCTCTTGCCAACTACATAATTATGCCCCAAATGATTTTGTGCCAGGTGGCTTGGCTAACAGATGGAATGGTATATTTGTTCACTCTTCTTCAACCAACCTCCATTCCAAAAAGCTGTGAGCCACAAGTATCTAAATTATTGATTGACAGTTACATATGCCTAATAATTAATTAAGCTCAAGCTACAAATTGCAGTGAGTCCTCTGATCACTTAAGAAAAGAAAGGCAAAAAAATAATGATAATAACAATAATCATATAGAAAATGTGTGACGGTGCCTCTACAGTCACATTTGTAAAGCATGGCAGCTAAAAATAATGGTTTGCAAAGAGGGACTACAGACAATTATGAAGCATCTGAGAAATGGTTAAAGCAGAATGTGTTATACAACATTAAAAATTGTTCCTGTAAGATTATTTTTCACAGTCCTAAACTTCACCAAATGTTTACTAAAACCAGCTAGGAGCTGTGCCCAGAGGAGCTAACAAATGCACTCAGGTTCTGAAGACTCTTCCCAGACAACTTATACCCTATATAATCATCACTAATGCTCTGCAGGGAGAAATCAAACTGAGATCACCATTGATTCACACATTCTGAATTAGACATATCTCAGACTCATGTATTTCTTGCCTGAAAATCCCAGATGGAAATAAGGACACCTCTGACATCCAGAATATGGCCGTGGAGTCCATTCCATCTGCATGTGTCAAAATGACTGTGTATGTGCTCAGCTGGTAATGGAGGCAAAGACAGCAAATCCAGTGTGGTCTGAAGGTGCTGGGCAACCAGCACACATGCACAGAATCATAGAACTGATGGGAAAAAAAAAACCAAGAAGTCCAGCCATTAACCCAACAATGCCAAGTCCACCACTAAACCATTTCCTTCAGCACCACAACTACATGTCTTTCAAATACCTCCAGGGATCAGGACTCTACCACTTCCCTGGGCAGCCTGTGCCAGGGCTTGGCAAGCCTTCCAGTGAAGACATTTTCCTAATGTCCAACCTAAACCTCCCCTGGTGCAACTTGAAGCCATTTCCTCTTGTACTGTTGCTTGTTACAAGGAAGAAGAGACCAACACCCACTTGGCTCCCACATTATTTCAAAGCCAGATCTCCCCTCAGCTTCTTTTTCTCCAGGCTGAACAACCGCAGTTCCCTCACCTGCTTCTCACAAGATTTGTGCTCTAGACCCTTCACCAGCTTCACTGTTGCAGATTAATTGTGCTGAGGATGCATGGCAGACATCTCAGACTGATGAATGGCACACACCATCCATCATTTTTAAGCTGGAAACAGGCTGCATTTTCTGCTGCTGTGTCGATCAGCCAGGCCACAAAGCAAGGAGATGTCTACGGTGGAGCTGATCCTCTCTCATTAAACATGCAGCACTCATGCAGCCCAGAAAGCAAATTGTACCCTAGGCTGCATCAAGAGGAGTGAGGCCAGAAGGGCAAGAGAGGGGATTCTGCCCCTTCACTCTGCTCTTGTGAGACCCCACCTCGAATACTGTGTCCAGTTCTGGTGGTATCCTCAGCATAAGAAGGGCACAGAGTTGTTGAAGAGAGTCCAGAGGAGGGCCACAAATGTGATCCAAGGGCTGGAGCACCTCTGCTACGAGTACAGGCTGAGGGAGCTGGGGTTATTCAGCCTGGAGAAGAGAAGACTCTGGGGGGACCTTTGAGCTGCATTCCAATACATGAAGGGACCCTAGAGGAAGGCTGGAGAAGGACTTTTGGCAAGTGTATCCAGTGACAGGACAAGGGGAATGGTTTGAAGCTGAGGGAGAGCAGGGTTAGCCTGGATCTTAGGAAGAAGTTCTTCAGTACAAGGGTGGTGAGACTCTGGAATAGGCTGTCCAGAGTGGTTGTGAATGATCCCCACTTGGAGGTTTCAAGGCCATGTCGGATGAGGCCGTGAGCAGCTGAGTCTAGTTGAGAGGCATCCCTCCCATGAGGAGGTTGGAGTAGATGATCTCTGAGGCCCCTTCCAACCTAATCCATTCTGTGATTCTATGATTTCCCTAAATGTCTGCAAACACCACTGATTATTCCAATGCCCACAACAGCCCTGATCAAAATCCCAGGAAGCTGAGGGTAACAATGGACACATTTCCCACCCAACCCTGCCCTGGGAAAAGAGGCATTAATTTGAAAAACAGAAAATGAGAAAAGCTTTTTTGTCACAGTATATTAATATCCCTACTTCTGCTATCACAAAGCTGTGCCAGCAACACTGATTTAATAGGCACTGCAAAGCAATTACCATGCAAATAATATTAGCCAGCAATTCATTATTTTATTATTTTTTTTAGCCAAGTCCTTGTTTTGGCTCACAGACCCCAGCAACTGATTCCAATAAAAGTGGGTAATTGAAAGCAATTTCAAGTGTCTAAATAGCTGTGACACCAACCATATGAAGCAACAGTCCTCAGACTGGCCTGTTGGCCTGCTTGTGGTTTCCAGTAGGGACAACCTGGGAAGCCAACAAAGGAACAACATCTACAGCAAAAAGAGAGCACTGATGCAGTGGGAAGGAAGGAGAGTCAGGAGAACTCTGTTCAAAGAATCACAGAGTGCACTGGGTTGGAAGGGACCCTCAAAGGTCATCTTGTCCAACTCCCTTGCAGTCAGCAGAGACATCCCCAGCTAGGTCAGGTTGCTCAGAGCCCCATCAAGTTCGACCTTCAATGTCTCCAGGGATGGGGCCTTCACCACCTCTCTGGGCAACCTGTTCCAGTATATCACCACTCTCATTGTGAAGAACTTCCTCCTAATGCCCAACCTAAATCTACCCTGCTCCAGTTTCAAACCGCTGTCCCTTGTCCTACCACTACAAACCTTTCTGAACAGCTCCTCCACAGCTTTCTTGTAGGTCTCATTCAGATACTGAAATGCTGCTTGAAGGTCTCCCTGGAGCCTTCTCTTCTCCAGGCTGAATATCTCCAACTCTAGTTCTGCTATCCAGTTGGGGCTGTCCTACTAGTGACATAAGTCATTCCACTAGTGATATTAGCAAGGAGGACAGTGAAGAATTATGTTGAGGGTTTTAAGCCACTTAGCATTCTGTGATTCCTGACCCAGCTCCTTCCTTTGCCCCCAGCCTTCATAAGGAGTCCTTTATTTGGAGTGAGTCAACCATTTTAAGTAATATATACCCACCTATTTATGGCACAGGACTGAAAACTTGCTTAGATTCAGTGAAGTGCTAAACTCCATGCTCAGCTTTAGAAGGTGCCCAGCAATCATAGAATAGAATAGAATAGAATAGAATAGAATAGAATAGAATAAAATAGAATAGAGCAGAGCAGAGTAGAATAGAATAGAATAGAATAGAATAGAATAGAATAGAATAGAATAGAATAGAATAGAATAGAATAGAATAGAATAGAATAGAATAGACCAGGTTGGAAAAGACCTTTGAGATCATCAAGTCCACCCTATCACCCAACACCATCTAATCAACTAGACCATGGCACCAAGTGCCTCATCCAAGTGCCTCTTCCTAAACACCTCCAGTGATGGTGACTCCACCACCTCCCTGGGCAGTACATTCCCATGGCCAATCTCTCTTTCTATGAAGAACTTCTTCCTAACATCCAGCCTAAACCTCCCCTGGTGCAGCTTGAGACTGTGTCCTCTTGTTCTGGTGCTGGTTGCCCGGGAGAAGAGACCAACCCCCACCTGGCTACAACCTCATGTCATGGATTGATTATTTTACCCAAATTGCTTTATTTTACTGTTTTTCATTTCACTACTAGAACACAAAGTTGCTCAGCTCATACCACAGTGCTGTGACATTCACCGTGAACATTGCTTGTTTGAGTGGGCAAAATTAAGATGGGGTTTGTTCCTTCATACAACCCAATTTTGTCTGATCAAGGGAGTGAAATATCAGAGTTGAGTGGGTGCTATCTCTGCAGCTGAGTTAATGAAGATTCACCTTCCAGACACAACGCAGGACTCAGTATTCTTTCTCATTCTTCTGTGGTAGGAAGCTGATCATTGAATTACTTAGGTTGGAGAAGACCCCTAAGATCATCCAGTCCAACCATCAACATAAGACCACCACGGCCATTACACCATGTCCCAAAGTGCCCTGTCTCTGCATTTTCTGAACACCTCCAGGGATGGTGATGCCAACACCCCCCTGAGCAGCCTGTTCCAATTCCTGACCACTCTTGAAAGAAAGAATTCTTTCCTACTCTCCAACCTAACCCTCCTCTGGCACAACTTCAGGCCACTTCCTCTTCTATCACCTGACACTAAGAAGAAGTGACTCAACCACCACCTCACTCCAACTTCCTTTCAGGGAGTTGTAGAGAGAAAGGAGGTCTCTCCTCAGCCTCCTCTTCCCCAGAGGATCACACAGCATAGAAAACCTCACTGACAGACACACATCTTTGTTGTGTTTCCCTCATTGCTTTAAAATTCAGATGCTCCTTTTAATTAACAATCTAAAGGCACCAAATATAGAAACACATTTCTGCCAGTCTTAGGAGGAGAAAGAGAACATTAACACCAGCACATGTCCTAAAACTTCTAAATATTGGGGGGGGGGGGGGAGGGGAACAAAAGAAAACTACTTTCTAGTTAAACTGATGAATATACAAATATTGACATTATTGTGCTCAAGATGAAGTACAAATTGAATCCTGTGATTTCATTTCTGGAGGGAGGTAAGTTGGGAAATGCAATTACTATCTATAAATCATTGTGCTATAACCTTCTACTTCAATATCCTTAAATAGCAAAATGCAGCTGAAGCTATTTTAGTTAAAGCCTGAACAAAATAAATCCTTGTGGCAACACTTACCTGTCAGGGGATTTGATGCTCTCCAAAGTACTTGTTGGTATTAAGCAAGCAATCTCTCACTTCCAACAGACTTTCTTATTGATATGTATGAGCTAAGTAGTTTATTATTTATAGTTAAGTGTGAAGTGATAAGTCAAAGAGAAACACAAAATTAAGGAAACTGCATATTACAAGATGTAAAATATTTAATTCCCATACAAAACAGCTCCTGGCAGTTGTGCACTTGGAGAGATAGCGTGGCTAACAATTAAATGACGTCTCCCAGGAGATGTGGGAGAAGAAAACATGTCACAGACAGGTCTCTGCCATCCCTGGGAAGCCCTAGGAAGACCACCATAGGTGCATGGCACTTTGAAAGAGGCCCAGCAGAAGCCATAGGATCACTGTGATGTTAGTAAAAATGCCAACAGTAAACCAGGTGAACCATTTTTATACCAAACTTTCAGACTGTTTGAGACAGTGAAACCTCACTGTGTTTCCAGCACTAAATTCTCTGTAAGACTGATTCGAGAGGGAAGGTAATGGGAAGCACCTGTGGAATGCAGGTTTAGAGTGGAGTAGAATAGAATAGAATAGAATAGAATAGAATAGAATAGAATAGAATAGAATAGAATAGAATAGAATAGAATAGAATAGACCAGGTTGGAAGAGACCTTTGAGATCATCAAGTCCAACCTATCATCCAACACTATCATATCAACTAAACCATGGCACCAAGCACCCCATCAAGTCTCTTCCTAAACACCTCCAGTGATGGTGACTCTGCCACCTCCCTGGGCAGCACATTCCCATGGCTAATAACTCTTTCTATGAAGAACTTCTTCCTAACCTCCAGCCTAAACCTCCCCTGGTGCAGCTTGAGCCTGTGTCCTCTTGTTCTGGTGCTGGTTGCCTGGGAGAAGAGACCAACCCCCTCCTGGCTACAACAGGTAGTTGTAGAGAGCAATAATGTCTCAAGCTCAGTTTAGGTTTAGACACGAGCTCAGTGCCTTTTACTGAAACCACCTTAAGGTAAGTCACAAAGATGAATGCAAATAAAAGGACAAGCCTTCTCTGCAATAAATCTTAGCCTTCCTGATTTCCTTGTATCTCTAATAACCTGATCAGGCAAGGATATCTCTGCTAGTATGAGAATTGAATTAGGACTCTGAATTAGTGCTTCAGAATTTTACAATGAAAACCTGCCTCATTTCCTCAACAGCTCTTTGAGCAGAATGGCAGCTGACAGGAGAAGATCAGGCAGGAATACATTTGGCATTTGCCACCTTCCTATATCAAGATCCATGGTCCTGACTGTCTTTGCCAAGGAGTAGGAGTATTCGCAGGCAAAGCTCCCAGTTTCAGACACAAGATTTTTACCACAGTACTGGTGGTTAATAAAGCACTCACTGTCTATACCTGAATTTAATGCTCAACCTCAAAGCCTGTATGGATTTTCAAACATTGGTAGATCACATTGCTGGAGAGAGAGAATTGTGTCCTAGTGGCCACTGGTATCCCAAGGTGCATTAAAGAGAGTGTGACCAGCAGGTCAAGGGAGGTTCTCCTCCCCCTCTACTCTGCCCTGGTGAGAACACATGTGGAGTACTGTGTCCAGTTCTGGGCTCCCCAGGTCAAGAGGGACAGGGAACTACTGAGTGCAACAGACAGGCTATGAGGATGATGAAGTGACTGGAACCTCTGTCTGATGAGGAAAGGCTGAAAGACCTGGGGCTGGTTAGTCTGGAGAAGAGAAGACTGAGGGGGGATCTGATCAATGTATACAAATACAGTAAGGATGGGTGACAAGAGGATGGAATCAGTCTCTTTTCAGTGGAGCCCAGTAACAGGAGAAATGGCAACAGACAAGGAGAAACTTCTTTGCTGTGTTACAGCCTAGAGAAGCTTTGGAGTCTCCTTCTCTGGAGTCTTTCAAAACCCACCGGGATGTGTTCTTATGTGGCCTGCCCTAGGTGACCCTGCTTTGGTGGGGGGGTTGGAATAAGGATCTCCAGAGGTCCTTTCCCAGCCCTACCATTCTCTTTGATTCTGTCACTGTTACTTCAGACATTTTTTTGGCACAATACAAACTTTGGGTCATTAACAAGAAGCTGTTCCCATCTAATGTGAACAGCAGGATGCCTCCCTATCCAACCATGGATCAAGTGCTGTGTTTTCCCAGGGAGTGGAGGTTGGCCTAGAAATGCTGAGGCATTAACATCTGAAATCTCAGTATCTGTAGGTGAGCTGATTAGACTCCTCACCACAGGAGCCTTGTAGGAAGCCAAGCTAATTGTGCATAACAGGAGCTCAATTACAATCTTCCCATTCGGTGAAGGTTTTCATAGCCAACAGGTTATTTCTAGGCCTGTCCTGAGAAGTTGGTAGTTCAGCTCAGTTAATTTTGAAGTCTGACTTTATCACAGGAATTTGAAGAGACTGACAATGACACCAGCACCACAAAGAAACCACAACCCCTTTTCCCTTCCCCTCTCTGGTGGGCGTATGCTTTACTGCTGCAGATGGGAGCTTTGCCTTGATGCTGCTGATTAAATTGGAGCACGTCTGGATGGATCCAGAGAAAGACTTCTTGTTTTTCTTAGACACATCACTCCACCAATGGCTTAGTTGAATCTCATCCCAATCTTTAATTCTCACCTATCCACACAACGCTCCCACAAAACTTTGTTGTCACCTCACTTTGCTGTCAGTGGCTACCTTTTCTATTAGCATGTGCCAGCTCATGCCGTACAAACCCAGCTGATGAGACCGTTCCTCTAGAGTTCTGTGAATGAGGTTGGTTGTAGCATAGAGATTTTAAATTACTACAGCAGGGACATCAAACAAGGTGGGGAGGAGGGAAATAAAAACACTACATATTTTTTTTGCTGTTGTACTTCTGCCATGGTAACTCAAAAGCTTGATTCTCGGATCACAGGTAGTCTGGTTAATCCAGAAGGTTTTTACTTCTCTACTGATGTTACAGCCTTCATTCTGCTGGAAGCTTCTGCTAAATTTGTGTATTCAACTGGCTGGCTTCAGATTTTTGAAGGATGAGTGAAGTTTCTCCAGAATTATGCTGGCAAGGGAGCATCAGCTCGTCCCCGAGATCTAGAGCATTCCTAGGAGGATGAAGCCCAGGCTGCAGACACATTTCCTCTCACAGACAGCAAATGCACAGACTCCTTCAGAGACAAGAAGTCTCCAAGCCACATGTGTCCCACCACAGAGGACAGCAGCTTGCTGAGGGTGACTTTGAATGGGTACTAGAGAGGCAACCATAATTCCAGCAGCAAATTCCACTAAAATAAGTGAAATCACCTCCAGCAAGGTCCTTTATCCTCAGACTGATTGTGTAAGAGGAGTTTCCCCATCAGGGCTCAGGAATTGTTGCACTCTAAATTCACACCCTGCTTCAGAGCAATTTCCTCAAGTAGGTAACTGATGTCAGTTGAAAATAGAGATTTGCTTAATGTCAGAAAAGCTAAAAAGAAAAAAAGAAAAGGATTTCTTGGAATGAGCAACTGCCAGTGGCACATCAAATGGCTGGATTAAAGCTAACTGAATACTTCCAGTGTAGGCTAGACCAAATAGCCAGCAGAAAAGCCCCAGATGATACTCACAGGATAAGAAACTATTCTAGACAAAAGTGGCTCTCAAAAAGACACACACAAGCTTTTCAAATGTCTTGTAAGGGAAACTGCTCCATCATCCTCTATGTCTACACAGGGTGAGATCACAGAATCATAGGCTAGAAGGGACCCCAAGGATCATCTGCTCCAACCCTTCCAGCTGATAGTGTATTTGGAATGAGCTGTCCCAGCACCCTATCAAGCTGAGTCTTACAGCTGTCCTGTGTAGGGCAATCCATTGCTTCCTTGGGAGATTATTCCAATGCCTGACTGTTCTCACAGGGGAACATTTTCTTCTGGAGTCCAAGAGAATCTCCCCAGAAGCAACTTGTCCCCATCACCCCTTGTCTTTTCCATAGGAATAGAATAGAATAGAATAGAATAGAATAGAATAGAATAGAATAGAATAGAATAGAATAGAATAGAATAGAATAGAATAGAATAGAATAGACCAGGTTGGAAGAGACCTTCAAGATCAGGACTTCATGTAAAAAGGGAGTCTCCATCCTCCTAGTAGCCACTCTTTATGCACTGGTAGATAAGTAATCAGCTCAGTGTGCAGCAAAAGAGACTTGTGCAGTACAGCACAGAACAGGTTCTATTTGTGCCAAGAATGCTGGCATTTTAATCATTAATTGCAACTGAACCTCATTAGGACTCTTCCAAATAACTGTCCATATCACCCATCCTTTTTAAGAACAACAAGAACACTTTGTCTTTTATTTTACAAGCTTAAGATCTTTCTCACTTACTATCACATCATCAATGTTCCTTATTTCACCTTACAGAATCATAGAATTGGTTTGTTGGAAAAGACCTCTAGGATCATCAAGACCAAACATGAGCCTAAGGCCACCATGGCCATAAAACATGTCCCAAAGTGCCAGGTCCACACATTAACTTCAAAGAATCATAGAATGGTTGGTGATGGAAGGGACCTTAAGGATCATTTAGTTAAATCTCATCCCTGCCATGGGCAGGGACACCTTCTACTAGCCCAGGCTGCTCAGAGCCACATCCAACCTGGCCTTGAACTCTTCCAGTGATGGGGCTTCTACCCCTTTCCTGGGCTATCTGTTCCAGTGTCTCACCACCCTCGCTGCAGAGAATGTCTTCCTAATCTCCAGTCTAAATCTGCCCTCTGTCAGCTCAAAGCCACTGCCCCTCATTCTATCCCATTGTGAAATGTCCCTCCCCAATGAACGAGATCATTCCACTGGGTTAAGGTAATTAGCAGGCAACAACCATCCTTTGCATTAAAGCTAGCATGCAGAACTCCAGGCAGTTGCATCAGTAGATAAGCCTGCACCATTCTGAACTGTGAAATTACAGAGTGGCCACCAGCCTTCAGTCAGGGGAGCAGGCAGTAAGTGAGAAAATTACAGCCAGGTTTGATCTAAGAGGTGGCATCACTCCTGCAGCCACAGACTCCCACTTTACCTTCTAAGTGCATTGTCACTAATAGAAAGCAGGCAGAGCTCACACTGCTTACCTGCAGGGTAATGGAAATGCCTGTTGACTTGACAGCACAGGCAGGCCACTGCTGAGTGATTTGGAAAATAAAGTGCAAGGCTGAGAGAAACCAGGACATATGATACTGCCTTTATTCCATTTGCTTATTTTGTGCAGAATGTACAAGCAGAGTAGAACAAAGAGTTTTAAGTTGCTGGTTGCGGCTTTCTAAGCTACTAGTTTGTAATTCGGACCAGTTTTGATCCCTGTGGTCTTCATTTCCCTTTCCTGCCAAGACTTTTTTGATTTCCTCCCCCCCCCCCCCCCCCCAATAGTTTAAAGAACACAGACTGCCAGCAGAAAGAAAGGGTGCCACTAACTCCCATTTTTCATATGCAGAACAGGACTAAAATTGCAACAACTCCAGATGGGTTCAACAACAGGGATAGGGATGCTTCAACTCAAAGATGTCTTTGTACTTTCATTTTCTAAAATACTGCATACAAGTGTCTTAAATATTGTTAATTAGCAACCAAAATCATAGAAAACAAAAACAAGTGAAAGCATGTCAAAAAGCTATTTAGCTCACTTTCCTCCAACAAGACCAAATCAATTCTATCATTCCTGATAAATGTTTGGCTATTATCCAGACCTCCCCTGATAAGGATTTTGCAGCCTTAGGCAATACTCTTCTATGCTGAACTCTTTTTACTCCTAATATATTACCCTCATTTCTGAACCTTCCCTGCTGCAACCTTATTCCAGAAGCATTTCTTCTGTGCAGCAGGAAAAGGAAAGCTGCTTATTCCATTCCCCTTTTGCAGCAGCATTTTAACATAGATCAGGACCCTAAGGAAAAATAGTAGCAATTTTCACCTCTCCAGATGTAACAACACCAGTTCACTCGATCTTCTCTCCTCAGCCACGCTTTCCTAGGTCTCTGATCATCATTTTTACACTCCTTTTCAATCAGACATCATCCTTCCTGTAGTCTGCCCCCCCAGACTGACACAGCACTTCAGCAGAGCTCTTATGAATACGGGTAAGTAACACATCCCTCTCATTCATGGCTGCCCTATGAGCCAATCATGATCATAGAATGGTTTGGGTTGGAAGGGCCCTCCAAAGGCCTGCTACAACATCCTTTCCTACACAAGCTCTGCTTCTTTAATGATTTTTTGGTTGTTGTTTTTATAACATGCATATTTGGTTATGATATTTCGGGACAGGCAGGGAAATATATTGAGGAATTTGCTTTCTTACATGTAGATATTACAGAATCACAGGACCCCAGCATGGTGGTGCTGTAAAAAGATCTCTGGAGATCATCTAATCCAACCCCCCACAGCTTAAAGCAGGGTCACCCACAGCAGGTTGCCCAAGCTCATGTCCAGATGGGTTTGGGATCTCTCCAGAGAAGAAGACTCCACAGCTTCTCTGGGCAGCCTGCTTCAAGGCTACCTTCATCTCAGCAAGGCTTCTGACACTGTCCCCCATAATATGGCGTTAGTGGTGCTGGATGATAGGCTGGACACCACGATCTTGAAGATCTCTTCCAACCAGGTCTATTCTATTCTATTCTATTCTATTGCATTCTATTCTATTGCATTCTATTCTATTGCATTCTATTTTCCCCCAGGTAGGTTTAGGAAGTGTGGGTTAGATGAGTGGACAGTGAGGTGGATTGAGAAGTGGCTGAAGGACAGAGCTCAGAGGGCTGTGATCAGGCTGTGATCTCCTCTGGAGACTTTCAGGACCCATCTGGATGCATTCTTGTGTGACCTGCCCCAGGTGACCCTGCTCTGGCAGGGGGGTTGGACTCGATCTCTGGAGGCCTCTTCCAACCCCTACCACTCTGTGATTCTGTGAAGGTAGACAATAGTACTGAAACTGCATGTGCAAGCTTACAAAAGATTTTAACAAATACCTTTTTTGTGTTCTCACTATAATCTGTGTTTGGTTTCACCAATACCTCAGATGCAATCATCAAGTTTAGTTCTCTCTTTAGTTTTCTCTCTCTTCAGTTTGTGCATACACCAAGCTGTGCTCTTGTATGGACCCACTTTTATTTTAATGAAGCAGCTCATTCACCTCAGCTGACCACCAACAGGCACATTTGCACAAGCAGGGCTGTTAATTCATCTGCCTATTTCAGCCAGGCACGTAACCACATCCTGCACCAGAGTTATACTTTGCAATGACCTAGAACTGGGAACCAGCCAGTAATTCAGGAGAAAACAATAAATCCTTCCTCTCCTAAACGACAGCCTGGAGATACATTGCACTGGGAAGCACTTCTAGAAGTTATTTTAAGACAACAGTTGGGTTTCAGAAAATAATTTAGTCATCACAATGAAGATAGATCAGACAAGACACTGCTAAACAATATTACTTGTAAAAATTAAGACTTCTCCCTTTTTTGTCACACGAAGACAGGGGATTCATTTTCTTACCCTTTCCAGCTAATGGCAACTCTCCTGACAGCACCACAGTGCTGCTCCTGGATGTGGCCCAAGGAAGCTGACATTTGAGAGACATTTCAGGGCTGAGAGGAACTGTATTAACGATTAGGAGAAAATCAAAGCTGTCTTCAGAACACCTCAAGCTGCACCATGCCATTCGGTATAGAATAATAATAATAGAATAATAAACCAGGTTGGAAGAGACCTTCAAGATCATGGCGTCCAACCCATCAACCAATCCAACACCACCTAAACAACTAACCCATGGCACCAAGCACCCCATCAAGTCTCCTCCTGAACACCTCCAATGATGGTGGCTCCACCACCTCCTCAGGCAGCACATCCCAATGGGCAATCACTCTCTCTGCGTAGAACTTCTTCCTAACATCCAACCTAAACCTCCCCTGGCGCAGCCTGAGACTGTGTCCTCTTGTTCTGGTACTGGCTGCCTGGGAGAAGAGACCAACATCTGCCTGGCTACAACTTCCCTTCAGGTAGTTGTAGACAGCAATAAGATTTAGTGTACAACATGTTGGGGTCAAACCGGGCCCCAAGCCTTATTTTAAGTTCTGCTCTTTGCTGCACCTCCATTTTTTAATTGAACAGAATAAAGCACCCATCAGGAATGATTCTTTCATGAGAAAATGAATATCTGCAATCTGTTCAGCTGGTGAGCGAGCTAAAGCTCTTGAAGTCTACTGAAACAAACAAAAACACTTCACACATTAACCACTCCAGCAGCAGCCTCAACAGTCAGTGCTCACCAAGGTACTTCACATAAACTTCTGATTTTGGTCACACATTCCCTGTGTTTTCCTTCTCCCCTCCAGCCTTCCAATAGCTATGTGCACACACCAGTCTGTCCTCTGCTCTGTCTCCAAGCCTAATGACTTCGGGCTCATCACCATTCTTGCACACCTTCCCACCTAAATAACTTCCATTTCACCACATTTTTCTTATCTGATTTTTTTCCCTTTCTCTCTTTTTTTTTGTATTTTCACACCTGGCACATCAACTCTCTCCTACCTTCAACTCTTACATGGTAATAATAGCAAAGACATCTTCACACAGGAGCTCAAGAAAGGGTCTCTCGCTACATTATCTCCCTTGGCTACAGACTTGATACAGATATGGGGAGGAACTTCTTTAATTTAAGGGTGACAGAGCACTGCAGCAGGCAGCCCAGACAGATGGTGGAGTCTCCACCTCTGGAGAGTATCTCTAGAGTGTAGGTGAGCCTGCCTTGGAAGTGGGGATGGACTCAATGATCTCCAGAGGTTCCTTCCAACCCCTACCACTCTGATTCTGTGATGCTGCAGACTAATTTCTCACATTTAGCCACATCCTCATCTATTCATTTTTTTCCCTCTAGTACAACTCTTCCTGTTCCTTCTCCTTTTGCCAATCTGACACACACATTTCCTGCAAATGCATCACATCCTCAAGGCTCACTGTTACTCCATCCGTACATTAAGCTGGAATAACTTCCAAATATATCAACTTTCTAAACATAGCTGAGATAGAACGTTTCCAGACATCTCATCCAGTCTGTTTGGGTTGTAATCTCTTTGGGTCATTCATTCTTTGTGCCTTGCATCCAGTACAGAACACTTCACAAACTGGGTTGTGGTTTGGTTTTGTGTTTTGTTTTTTTTTCCTGCTGTGTTGTTTTGTTTCTCTTTATTTTGCATTAATCATAGAATTGGTTCAGTTAGAAAAGACCCCCAAGAGCATCAAGTCCAACTGTCAAGCCGACACCACCATGTCCCAAAGTGCCACATCCACACCTTTCTTGAACACCTTCAGGGATGGTGACTCCACCACCTCCCAGGGCAGCCTGTTCCAATGCCTGACCACTCTTGAAGGAAAGAAATTTCCTAATGTTCAACCTAAACCTCCCCTGGTGCACCTTGAGGCATTTTCCTCTTGTTCTATCACCTGATCCTACGGAGAGGAGACCAACTCCCACCTCACGCCAACCTTCTTTCAGGGAGGTGTAGAGAGCAGTGAGGTCTCCTCTCAACCTCCTTTTCTCCACACTAAACACCCCCAGTTCCCTCACAGTCACTGCTCACCAGCCCTGTTTTTCACACCCTTCATCAGCTGGACACACTCATCATCTCTGGACACACTCCAGCACTTCAATGTCATTCTTGGAGTGAGGGGCCCAGTCTTCAAGGTGTGGCCTGACCAGTGTCTAGTAGAGGCACAATCATTTGACCACTCCTGCTAGCCACACCATTGCTGATCCAGGCCTGGATGCTGCTGGTCTTGGCTACCTGGCACACTGTTGGCTCACAGTCAGATTGCTTTCCTGCTGGGCAGTTTTCTGTCACTGTCCCAAGCCTGGAGTGTTCATGGGTTTGTTCTGACCCAAGTGCAGCACCTGGCACTTAGATGTGTTAAATGTCACCCTGTTGGACTCTGCCCATCAGTCAAGGTCCCTCTGCAGCGCCCTTCTACCCTCTAACAGATCGATTCCTGCTCCCAACTTGGTGTCATCTGTAAATTTGCTGATGATGGACTCAATGCCCTCATCCAGATCATCAATAAAGATATTGAACAGGATGGGGCCCAGCACTGATCCCTGGGGGACACCACTAGTGCCTGGCTGCCAGCTGGATGTGGCACCATTCACCACCACTCTCTGGGCTCAGCCTCCAACCAGTTCCTAACCCAGCTCAGAGAGCTGCTGTCCAAGCCAGGGGCTGACAGCTTGGCCAGGAGTTTGCTGTGGGGGACGGTGTCAAAGGCCTTGCTGAAGTCCAGGTAGACCACATCCACAGCCTGCCCCACGTCCACCTGATCATAGAAGGAGATCAGGTTGGAGAGGCAGGACCTGCCCTTCCTAAATCCATGTTGGCAGGGCCTGAGCCCTTGGCCATCCTTCAGGTGTGCAGTTATTGCCTCCAAGATAATCTGCTCCATCATTTTCCCTGGCACCGAGGTCAGGCTGCCAGGCCTGGAGTTTCCAGGTTCCTCCATCTGACCATTATGTAAATGATTCCAGAGAAATAAGCTAGAGACAGATTATGAACAGGAATATTTACACATATATATATATATATCATTTGATCTGATTGGATATACTTGGGGTTTTTTTGAACATGTATCTCTGAGTGTAACCACAGCCTGGTCCTTCCTGGATTTTACTGCTGCTCCATTACAGTTATTCCCACAAATAATCACTGCATGGAAGCAGACAGAAATGCTGATTACCACACATCAGATATTTTATTAAATATATATTTTTAATGAACATTCCTTTCTTTTTTAATACCTCATTTGTGGGCTTCAGAGAGAGGACTGCCAAGAGTTTGGATTCAATCAATTCACTTCGAAAGTTACAGGAATAATTTGTATCAACCACTCTTATATTTCACACAGACACTCCAGGACTGTTAAAAGCAGCAGTTCATCTCTTAGCTCCAAAGCAGTCACCAGCTGAATTAATGAATTCACAGCCTGGCCTTCAGACTTCACTATTTGGTTTATCATGGGCAGGGTAGGTATCATATATAACTTCTCCCCACCACCTCTCTCTCTCTACTTGTACAAAATTGCAGAATCACAGAATTGTTTCAGTTGGAAAAGACCCCCAAGATCATCCAGTCCAAACATTCCCTAACTCCACCAAGGCTGGGGCTAAACTGTGTCCCTCAGCACCACATCTCTACCTCCCTCTACCTCCCTCCAGGGATGGGGATTCAACCACCTCCCTGAGCAGCCTGTTCCAGTGTTTGTGAACCCTTACAGTCAAGACATTTCTTCTAATGTCCAGCCTAAAGCTTCTGTGGTACAGCCTGAGGGCATTTCCTTTCATCCTATCCCTTGTTATCAGGGAGATGAGACCAACCCCCACCTGGCTCCAACGTCCTTTCAGGGAGCTGTAGAGACCAATGAGGTCTCCCCTCAGCCTCCTCTTCTCCAGACTAAAATATCCAGGTGCCTCAGCTGCTCCTCACCAGCCCCTCCAGAACCTTCCCCAGCTTTGATGCCCTTCTATGGACCTGCTCCAGCAGCTCAAAGTCCTTCTTCTAGTGATGACCCCAAAACTGAACCCAGTAGTCAATGCTGAGGTAAGAGCGAAGTGCAGAACAGTGGAGGATATAAGTGTATATATAAGCTTTTATGCACACACACAGAGAATCACAGAATCACCAAGGTTGGAAGAGACCTCAAAGCTCATCAAGTCCAACCTGTCACCACAGACCTCATGACTAAACCATGGCACCAAGTGCCAGTGCCAATCCCCTCTTGACCACCTCCAGGGATGGTGAGTCCAACCTATCACCCAACACCATCTAATCAACTAAACCATGGCACCAAGCACCCCATCCAGTCTCTTCCTAAACACCTCCAGGGATGGGGACTCCACCACCTCCCTGGGCAGCACATCCCAATGGCTAACAACTCTCTCAGTGAAGAACTTTCTCCTCACAAATATATTTACAGAGAGATGGCTCTCTATAATCACGCTGACGTTTCTGTCCCAGCCATGCTGCTCACTATTAGTCATGATAATGTTGAAGAATCTATCAAATTACTTGCATTGCATTCACAAGAATTTAATTTCATCCAGGAGTTAATAGTCAGCAGCTTTCTTTGGGGCTCTTGGAATTAATTTTCCTAGCAAAGCTAAAATTTTGCCCATCCTGCAGTGAAGAGAGTGAACTTTTAGGAGACAAAGAGTCTATAAGGACAGAGACAACATTTCCTTTAGTTCCTCATTACTTCTCTAGTTTTCAGACTGCTAATTCTCTCGTTTGCTTTTGTTGTTTGGGGTTTGTTTGATTGTTTGTTTGTTTATTTTGTTTCCAAACATCTGACCTCAGTGAGGACCTACCTACCAGTGATTACTGAGCAAAATTTGGCAAAGATCCCAAAGAGATCTGTGATCTTACCAGGTAAAAATCCCCTTGCTAAAAGCAAGCATCCCCTTCACTGGGATCTTTATGTGGCTTTGCCAAAACATTTTTCTTTCTGACTTGTCAGCAGCCAAACTAAGAACACTTCAGTGACAAATGATCTATTTAACCCTCCAGAAAGGAATCCCAACTTGGATTTTCTTTTGGGGGCAGCTCTCATTTTTATGTCTGAAAGATCAGACAAAGACACATTACCTTTCAAGGAAAGGGATGATAGAAGCACAATGTTTGGAGAAGAATCTCATTCCCCCTGAGTGGTTTTGTCTTTTTCTCTGATTGCTTTTGGCCAATGCAATACAAACCTGATCTACCATGGTGAGATTGTCCTAAATAGCTGAGATGTCATATCCCTAATTCAGGAGGACAAACACATTATCTATGCTTTTAACATTACGAGGTAGAGTCTGGGACAACCATATAGCTCCAGAGATTTTAAGTATTATTAATGAGCTAATGCAATGACAGAGTCAAAGAGAATAGACCTTTGGAGATGATTTAACAACTCACTTCTTCCATGGCCATTGCTTCATACTCTTAAGCCTGCCAAAGGATTTTTTTGTTTGCAAATTTCAGACTTTCAAATGAAGTCAGTTTGCTCCAGTTACTAGGTTCATATTCAATGAAAGGCAGAGAAAAGAATTCGTGAAGTCTTGCTTGGTACAAGATGTCTTTCTGTAAGGGAGACCTGACTAAATAGATGTGTGAAAAAAACAACCAAAACCAAACCAACAAACAAATGTAGAATCAGAGAAGCACAGAATCACTTAGGTTGGAAAAAAAACCTTTGAGATCATTGATGCCAACTGTTTACCCAGCACTGCCAAGTCCAATGCTAAACTGTGTCCCTGAGCACCACATCTACTCACTTTTTACATCAGCCTGTTCCAGGCCTTGACAACCCTGTCTGTGAAAAATTCATTCCTAACATCCAACCTGAACCTCCCTTGATGCAACCTGAGGCCATTTCCTCTCCTCCAAACTCTTATTACTTAGGAGAAGAGACTAAACCTCACCTCACTCCAGCCTCCTTTCAGGGAGCGGTAGGGAACCAAAAGCTCTCCCCTCAGCCTCCTCTTCTCCAGAGTAAACACCCCCAGTTTCCTCAGTTGCTCCTCACCAGCCCTGTTCTCCAGACTCTTCTCTGGACACACTCCAGCACCACAATGTCTTTCTAGTATTGAAGGGCCCAAAACTGAACACAGCATTCAAGGTGTGGCATCACCAGTGCCGAGTACAATGTGACAATCACTGCCTTAATCCTGCTGGTGACACCACTGATGATATCTTGGCCATCACTTCACCACCTGGGCACACTGGCTCGTGTTCAGCTGGCTGTCAACCAACACTCCCAGGTCTTTTCCACTGGGCACCTTTCTAGTGGAAATGAACCAGGAGATACCTGCAAAGTCATCTAGTCCTTCTACAACTTCCACCAAAGGCAACAACGTGTTCTTGTTGACTCCAACACAAATTCCATTACAAGGAAACACTGGGGTTTTTTTTCACTTGTAGGAAACTGGTCAAGGGACTTTTGATGATTTATGTCACTGAGTCTTGACTTTCCTCATCGAGATGTTGACCTTCAGCTTCAATCCCTCTCGGATCCATCTCATTCTTCTCACCAAGTTACGCACCACTGGAACTAACAATTACATCATCAGCTTCAACAATGCAGCCCTTTTCCCCCTCCTTTCCATCCTATCCATGCTTCTCAAACACCTACATGCATATCACATCCTCCTCAGCTGCTCCAGATCCAATATTTTAACTAATTCCTCATGACAGGATGTCTGTGTCAAGCATTAAACAGAGTCAGGGACTGTCAAACGTAGTATTCAAGCATCTTCCCCACCATTATTTAGCAAACTGTTGAGAGCTGATCCAGCTGCACTTACCTCCATTGCTGAGAAGAGCTTTTTAACCTTTTTCTCTATAATTCTTTTTTTTTCCTGGTTCTTTGTTCTGAAGGGTACAAGAGGCCATTGCTGCAAGGGCTTATACGAAAATTATGTTCAATTTTCATCACTGGAGCAGAAGAGGCTATGAAACCAAGGCACAGCAAGGAAGCTCTTGACAAATAATGCAAGGTCTACTTCCTTTTCCTTCAGAAACATAATGGAAATGATATGATGGTGCAGTTCAGAGGAATTTTTCATGGGCTCTTAAAGCATAAATATGAAGCTTAAAAACCATCTTTACATTTTGAATTAGATGTCCTTTACCAACCATTGTTAAGGTAAATGATTCACAAACATATGCTGTTACAGGTGCAGGAAAACAGATTTGTGGCAGTAAAGTGGCTTTATTTTTAAAACTGCTCTAATATGTCATCAAAACCATTATTCTACATCCTCCTATAGAAAATGATGCCAAAATATAAGTCAGGCCACACACTTGCAAAGCTGGCATGATTATTACCTTTGGACAACTGTGAGACCACTGTTTTCAATTTGCAATCCATCTGAGCCCCTAACAGGCTCCTCTTCATCATCACTGATTTATGAGCTCATCTAGTCACCTTTTCCCCCCTTCCCACATTATTGCCCAGGAGGCCAAGAAGGCAAATGGCATCTGTACACTGCACTGCTTAGGCTGCACATCGAGTACTGTGTCCAATTCTGGGCCCCTCAGTTTAGGAAGGATGTTGACTTGCTGGAAGGTGTCCAGAGAAGGGCAACAAAGTTGGTGAGGGGTTTGGAACACAAGCCCTCTGAAGAGAGGCTAAGTGAGCTGGGTTTGCTTAGCCTGGAGAAGAGGAGACTCAGGGGAGACCTTCTTGCTCTCTACAACTACCTGAAGGGAGGTTGTAGCCAGGTGGGGGTTGGTCTCTTCTCCCAGGCTACCAGCACCAGAACAAGAAGACACAGTCTCAGGCTATGCCAGGGGAGGTTTAGGCTGGAGGTTAGGAGGAAGTTCTATACAGAGAGAGTGATTGCCCATTGGAATGGGCTGCCCGGGGAGGTGGTGGAGTCACCATCACTGGAGGTGTTCAGAAGGAGACTTGAGGAGGTTGTTCAGCCTGGGAAAGAGGAGCCTAGGAAAGATGAAACTGGGGCGAGACCTCATCACTCTCTTCAACTACCTGGCAGGAGGTTGTAGTGAGGTTGGGGCCAGCCTCTTCTCCCAGGTAGCAAGTGACAGAACAAGGGGAAATGGACTCAAGTTGCAGCAGAGGAGCTTTAGGTTGGGTAATGGGAAAAAAATCTTCATCAAAAAGGTCATTAGGCACTGGAACAGACTGCTTAGGGAGGTGGTGCAGTCACCATCCCTGGAGGTGTTTAAAAGACATTTGGATGCAGAGCTGAATTGTGTACAGGGAGATATTAGGTTAAGGCTGGACTGAATGATCTTAAAGTCTAATCCAACCAGGAGATCCTATGATTTCATGTTCCACAGTAACCAAACAGGAACTCCCCTGGAAGCTGGAGATCTGATTCAGCAGGTTTAGCTGAGTTGCATTGAAGAGATCCAGGTGGTCAGGACTCTGAGATGTAAGGGGAAGAGGTACACGAAAAAGAGTGGCCCTAAAATATGAACTTTAGAAGTTGAACCCAAGAAGGGTAACAGGGAATTCTGGAACACAGTTATGTGTTTGGGCTGGAATTTTTACAACTTTACTTTTTTAGGCAGGGAAATATCACTGAATGTCTGAACTTCTTTCCAAGCTTTTAACTTCTCAAAACAAAAGATATCACCTGCCTCATCTCATCTGTCCTTCTGCTGTCTCCTACAATTTATATAATCTTTTTGACTTCACACCTTCAATATGAAGGATAAGAGTTGGAAGACAGAGTGCAGACATATAATTGCAATGCTTTTATTAGTAGATAGTATATGTCCTTGTATGAAGCTGGGAAATGATAGCAGGTAAAAGTGCCTTCCTGATTCTTCTGATTAGCTGAATAATCAAGCTGTTGTTTCTTCAAATGACCTTTCCTGTTATGATATAGCTTATTATCAGCTTCCCACCACTGCCTGTCCTCTACACACTGCTACTTCTATTGTAATGTCTTTCTTGACTCAGGAGAATATATTCTCGCCTTTTCTTCTACTGAAATTGTCAGCATCTCCCGTACTGCTAACTCTCTGACCTATCAGAGCAAGGTAATTGAATGCTTATCTCTTATTTAAATGATAATATTTAAAGTCTCATTTTAATATCAGTCTTATTTCATACTACATAGAAAATGCAAAGGCTTCTATAACTCTGTCAGTATGTGAGATCTCTTCGGACATACCAGGGTGGGCTACTGCTTTCAATTCACTTGCCAAGCATCATATTATACATTTTATACAGCCTGAAGTGCACACAGGAATTTGATACTGTCTTGAGATGCATTCTACAGGGTGAAGGTGGCTCTCCTCCTGCTCTGCTGTGCTCTGCCCTACTGAAACCACATCTGGTATATTGTGTCCAGTTCTGGGCTCCCCAGTTCAAGAGGGATACAGATATACTAGAAAGTGTCCAATGGAGAATGATGAAGGGACTGGAGCTTGGTGGAGAAAGACCTAGGAGTGTTGGGGGACAAGATCACCATGAGTCAGCAATGTGTCCTTGTGGCCAAGAAGGCCAAAGGTCTCCTGGGGTGCCTTAAGAAATATATGGCCAGCAGGTGGAGGGAGGTTCTCCCCTCTTTACTTTGTCTTGATGAAGCCATACCAGAAGTACTGAGTCCACTTTTGGGCTCACCAGTTTAAGAGGGATAGGGAATTACTAGAGAGTGTCCAACTGAGGCTATGAGGATAATGAAGGGATTGGAACATCTGTCTGAGGAAAGGCTGAGACACCTGGGGCTGTTTAGCCTGGAGAAGAGAAGGGTGGGTGCCAAGAAGAAAGAGCCAGGCTCTTTTCAGCAGTGTCCTGTGAATAGGACAAGGTACAAACTGCAACACAGGAAGTTCCACCTCAACATGAGGAGAAACTTCTTTACTGTGAAGGTGCTGGAGCCCTGCAGCAGGCTGCCCAGAGAGGTTGTAGAGTATCTTTCCCTGGAGACTTAAAAAACCTACCTGGATGTGTTCCTGTGTGACCTGCCCTGAGTGATCCTGCTTCAGCAGGAGATTTGGACTTGATCTCCAACCCCTACCATTGATATGGCAACCTCTGAAAAAGACAACTTTGTAAGAAGGACATTGTGTAAGAGTTTCTTGGGGACATGATCCAGTAACAGTGGTGTGGAATAGTTTAGTGCCTTTAAACAACAGTACTTGCAAGAAGAGAGTTATTTAGTGTGAATAACTACCAGAGGGCCAGGTCCATCATTTGTATGTCCTTCTTTTCTCTCTCACTCCTAGAGGAACAATTTAGTTTACCTGTCTCAAGTTTTGGAAGGCAAAAGGAAAGTGTAAATGGATTTTGTGGATGTAATTTATGGAGCTAGTTTAGAAAAACCCCACAACATATAATGTCAGCAAAGGGAACTATTTTTATCACAGTTTATTGTTTAACAACCCTTCACGGTCATCAAATTTAGGGCACCTATAAAATGCAAGGCAGCTGCAGAGGATGAACCAGCAGTTTAAAAATACTAAAGAGCCAAAAATGATTCCATTCCCCATCTCCCTGATCTACTGGTACTGTTAGTTCTGCACAGAAGTGATGTGTGTATATATATATTATATATATATATACACATGCACATACAGTAGTCACAAAAATGATCAGAGTTATAAAATTAGACAATTTTAGGAAGCAATTTAAGCAATTATTAAAATCAGGAGAGTGAGTGTCCAGAGTTTCCAGCTGAGTTGTGTCCTCAGAAATGCTTTTTTTCTTCCTTTCTCTTTCTTGTTTTGAGTTAAGCAGCGGAGTTCTTACAAGCCTGGGGTAGGATTAACACCACTGAAGTCCACAGAAGTTTGTTGATGTCGAGCCATGCACAGATCAGGTCTAGAGGACCAAATTCACTCTCAACATGAGCTGCTTTCATTAACTTCTGAGGAGCTGTGCTCATTTCCATCCCACTAATACAGAAAGTTGATGCATAACCGAAAATGTTACTGGTCCAAACTTCCAAAACCCAATACCTTATAAAAATTAGATTGTGGGGGTTTTGATCTCAGTTTGGCTTTGATCTGCATCCTGATGGCATGTGTAACAATTAATTGTTGTGCTCACTCTCCAATTTACTGGGGGGAAGAAAGGCATTGATCAAAACAGCCTTGGTCTTTTTTCCCCTGTGTTTCTTTAGCTTTCATCTAGCCTCCAAATATTTGGTTGTGTGTTAACTATTCTTGCCTTTCTGCTTCTACTTCTGCTGCTGTCAAGCCCCCATCCCTTCTTTCCCCCACTGAAATCTCCATCATCACTTCTACCCTTCAACCCCCCCTAACCTGTTCCTCTCCCCCATCACTCTTTTGAGATTTCATCTTTTCTCTTGAAGTCAGAGAAACGGCTCAAATATTCAGGCAGAAAAACACTGCTGTGAAAAGCTAGCTAAAATCCTCAGGAAATGAAAAATCACAGCAACAAGGAACTGAGTGCCTGTTCCAAGGAGCAATGAAGGAGAGTCCTTCCACACCTGGCTGAAGACATCCAAGCCATTGCATCAGGGCTGTGACCGGGTTAGTGTGTAGCTTTGTATTTAGCTTAGCAACCTGCAGTGGGGAGGAGCCAATGAATGTTTGCTCTGGACTCTTACATTGTGTGTCTACAGCTTGCAGAGTTTTCCCTGTAGGCAGCAAAAGATGCCCATACTAAAGTGATGCAGAGACAAAGGGATTTTTTTTTTTCCTTCTCACCTTGGTAGGACTAAATTTTCCTAATGATTTTAGCAGGGATGGAGCTAGTGACCCATGACCCCATGCCACTGCAAGGATAACCCAATCCCAGCCCAAATCCCACCACTTCAGGGAGAAAAACCCAGCCATTATCACCACTTTGGAGCAGCATGATAAGTACTGACTGTATTTATGCAGACTAATAATTCAATTTTGTTTCATGTGTGCTATTTCATCTTCTGCTCCATGCTGAAGCCTTCAACAGAGTAACAAACACTCCTGCATCGACCACAGTGCCGGGTGTGGAGAACAATAAGAGTTCATAAGGCAGCTGATTTTTCATTCAAATGGAAACAGTGTGGCACAAATAGCTGGCCACTGCCCTGAAGAAATAGCCCTGCCAGGTTGCTTTATAGTCTTTCACTTCCAGATGGATCAGCTGGTCTGCTTCTCTTGCTTTTCTGGGAGTCATTTTCAACTAATGCTCCCTCACTGCCAAGACCCAGAGTAATTTTTAATAGTCCATTGTACCTGCAGCTTTTGATCTTTCCTTAATAAACTGAAATCTCTTAGAAGCTGTTCAAAAGGCCTTCTTTGACTAGGTGGCCTACAAATGCTCCTCCTCTGGGTAATTTTGAACTAGGCTAAGAGAAAGTGGTTTTGGTGGTTCTGGTTTTGGTTTAGTTTTAGACGATGGATACAAACCAGGAAACCCACAAAAAAACCTAAACCAAAACCCAAACCCCAAACCAAATGCAAAGCCAAACCAAACACCAAATGCAAAGCCAAACCAAACAGCAAACCAAAACCCAAACCAAACACCAAATGCAAAGCCAAACCAAACAGCAAACCAAAACCCAAACCAAACACCAAATGCAAAGCCAAACCAAACAGCAAACCAAAACTCAAACCAAACACCAAATGCAAAGCCAAACCAAACAGCAAACCAAAACCCAAACCAAACACCAAATGCAAAGCCAAACCAAACACCAAACCAAAACCCAAACCAAACACCAAATGCAAAGCCAAACCAAACACCAAACCAAAACCCAAACAAAACACCAAATGCAAAGCCAAACCAAACACCAAATGCAAAGCCAAACCAAACACCAAATGCAAAGCCAAACCAAACAGCAAATGCAAAGCCAAACCAAACACCAAACCAAAACTCAAACCAAACCCCAAACCAAACACCACAACAAAAACAGCCACACAAAAAACCCAGACAAAACCCCAAACCAAACAAAAAAATACCCAACAAAATAAGCAACAAAACCAAATTAATGAATTTTCAGGAGGTGAAAATTCATGTGAAAGAGGAACATCTTGATTCCTACTTGACCTTCCATAGCCTGAGTTTGCTGACTTTCCTACAGCAGTCTAGTAGTCACAGTACCACAGTATCACAGTACAACCAAGGTTGGAAGAGACCCCAAGGATCATCAAGTCCAACCTGTCCCAACAGACCTCACGACTAGATCATGGCACCAAGTGCCACATCCAATCCCCTCTTGAACACCTCCAGGTGTCCTTAGTCATATACTCCACTTTGGTTTTGTTCTTTATTATTATTATTGTGGAAAAGCATGACAAAGTGACAAACCTTTTTAAACCTGACCAGAAAATAGCAGATGTAAAGTGCTACTGCACAGTCACATACTCTTAACTCTTCCCCACACATCCTCCCCTTGGCTGTAAGTGGGATTTCTACACACTGCTGCTTCCTATTGCTGCCTTTCAGAGGCCTTAGATGTCTCTTTTCACAGTTTTTCAAAGAGAATTTTGTTTTCAGCTCTGAGGGTCACTCTAAGATCAAAAAACTATTGTTGATAATCAAAAGCCTGAAGCTTTTTTTGTGTGTGTGTGTCTGGGGATCTTTGACTTCAAAACACCCACAGTAAAAAAAAAACCAACCACCAACCCAAAACAATAACCCAAACAAAAAAACCAACAGTGAAAAAGGAACAGCATGGAATTTCACTGCAATTTCTCAGGTAATGAAACCAGAGAACCTTGGCCAATTACAGTATAGACAAAGGCAGTGTTAATCAGAAATACTGTGGTTGTGGTTGGAAAAGACCTCTAAGATCACCGAGTCCAAACCTTCAACAAAACACTACCATGGCCATTAAACCATGTCCTTAAGTGCCATGTCTACACATGTCAACACACGTGTGCCAAATTTACACATAGATAAGATTTGGTCTTATCATGCCTGAGTACAGAAGTCATCCACACCTTTCAAAAACATTTCTCCCTGTCTTCCAGGCCACAAAGAGGTCTTTGCTGTTAAGGAAAGGTTTTATATTGCAATATTTCAGTTAATAGTATCACAGTAGCACCAAGGTTGGAAGAGACCTCAAAGATCATCCAGTCCAACTTGTCACCACCAACCTCATGACTAAACCATGGCACCAAGTGCCACGTCCAATCTCCTCTTGAACACCTCCAGGGATGGTGACTCCACCACCTCCCTGGGCAGCACATTCCAATGACAAATGATTCTCTCGGTGAAGAACTTTCTCCTCACCTTGAGCCTAAACTTCCCCTGGTGCAGCTTGAGACTGTGTCCTCTAGTACACATCAATGAGGGAGCATAACAGTGAAGCAAACACTCCATCAAGAGGGTTTGGAATACAGGATGTTCAAGATGTAATCTGCTCTGTTTGGGAAAGGGTTGCTGTAAGCTTCTGGCTGATGCAGGCAAGGATGGGGTTTTGTAAGTCAGGGAACCCTTTCCTGCTCCCTGCTTTCTAGTCCTGGGGCCTTTACAATGGGTTAAAGAGATGTATTTTGTAGAAGCATCTTACAATATAGAATCATCAAATGGTTTAGGCTGGAAGGGACCCTAAAGATCATTTAGTTCCAACTTCCCTGCCACGGGCAGGGTGACCTCCCACTAGACCAGGTTGCAATATGCTCACCAGTATGGCAGATGTGGATGCTTGACACCAAATGTTTTGTTTTGTGTGACTGCAGAACAGCATCTGCTACATTCCTATTTCCCTGTGCTCCTAACTTCTGCAAACCTTCACACTTCCTGTGTCTGCTTTTGTCAAAAAGATATTTCCATGTCTGTGGATGCAATAAATACTTCCAATAAGAACATGAAAAAGCAGTGGCAAAATAAAATGAAAACAATGCAGAAAACAAGCGTAAGGCAGCTCAGTGTTTATAGCTGAACACAGCCTGTGTGTGAGAACCAGCAGGGACACAAACCAACAGCCCTCTGAATATGAGATCTACAGCTTTGAAGATAGACTGAAATCCTGACTGAGGAAAAAGGGGTGACTCCTTCCCTTTCCTGCAGTGCTGTCAGATATTCTGTAGATCCCAGCTTCCCTGAGCTAAGTTCCAAGTCACACACACACAGAAGTCAGTGCTGCAAAGTCCCAAGCAGGGGAACACCCATCTGAAAATCAAATAATTTTTTTTCATCTTAACATGATGAAGAACTTTACTGTAGGAGTGATGAAGCCCTGTGGAGCAGCCTGCCCAGAGAGGTTGTGGAGGTTCCTTCTCTGGAGACTTTCAAGACCTGTCTAGAGGCGTTCCTGTGTGACCTGCCCTGGGTGATCCTACTTTGGTAGAGGGCTTGGACTTGATAATCTCCAGGGGTCCCTTCCAGTGCCTACTATTCTGTGATTCTATTATTTCCATTCAGTCACAGTATCACAGTATCACAAAGGTTGGAAGAGACCTCAAAGATCACAGAGTCCAACCTGTCACCACAGACCTCATGACTAGACCATGACACCAAGTGCCACGTCCAATCCCCTCTTGAACACCTCCAGGGATGGGGACTCCACCACCTCCCTGGGCAGCACATTCCAATGACGAATGACTCGGTCGGTGAAGAACTTTCTCCTCACCTCCAGCCTAAACCTCCCCTGGCACAGCTTGAGACTGTGTCCTCTTGTTCTGGTGCTGGTTGCCTGGGAGAAGAGACCAACCCCCACCTGGCTACAACCTCCCTTCAGGGAGCTGCAGAGAGCAAGAAGGTCTCCCCTGAGCCTCCTCTTCTCCAGGCTAAACAATCCCAGCTCCCTCAGCCTCTCCTCATAGGGCTTGTACTCAAGGCCTCTCCCCAGCCTTGTTGCCCTTCTCTGGACATGTTCAAGTGTCTCAATGTCCTTCCTAAAGTGAGGGGCCCAGAACTGGACACAGGTCTCAAGGTGTGGCCTAACCAATACAGAGTACCGGGGCACAATGACTTCCCTGCTCCTGCTGGCCACACTAGTCATTGAAATAGACAACATAATTATGACATAAATCCATTCTCATCTTACTCAGTTGCCTCTTTATTTACTTTGTCTAGACCAATTCATAGTCCCAATACAGGAGAAGAGGAAGCAGCCTTTGAATAGAGTTAGATAATTGTGGGACTTGATGATCTTAAAAGACTTTTCCAACCAAAACGATTCTACGATGACACTCCGTCCCTCAAGCTCACAACTGACAGCACAGCCTGTCTGGGAAGATAAACTGATCTACAGACACACATTTCCCATGCTAATCTTCTCCTTCACAAAGTCATGTAAACAACTGCTGAGAACTCCTACAGAAATCTCACAACTCAAGAACTTTTCAACCTGCATATTTTCCTAATGTTATCTTAAAAGATGCTGTGGTCTTCCATAACAGAAGAAGGAAGTGCTTTGTCTGCAAGTGATTTGCAAACAGACAGTAAACACTATAGAGAGCCTAAAGCCATAGGATCACAGGATCATAGAATCACAGAATGGTAGGGGATGGAAGGGACCTCTAGAGATCATCCAGTCCAAGTGCCCTGCCAAGGGTAAATTAGAGAATCCAGGTCCATCAGAACTTGACAATTTTGTCAAGACTTTTCTCCACTCTCCTGAACATGCTCTGGAAGGAGGAATAGAGGCATAAAATCATTCAGACAGAGAAAGGGCAGAATAAATAATTCCTCTCTGTGTAGACCAATGGATCTTCAATTGTGCATGCAAACTGAAAGCTGCAATGGGAGGCACTAATTCCACACTCCTATGGGCCTGGTAAAGAGCTTTGATTGCAAGTTCAAATTCCTCTATCAATTCTGGGACAGCAATGTCTGTGCTTTCCACGTCCTTCGGCTCTTCTGTGTGAAAGGAGTAGTATGGGTTTGTGTTCCCAAATACCTTTTGCTTTCCATGAGAAAGCTTTCTGGGATAAAACCAAAAGCAACCAACCAAACAAAAGCAACTAACAAACAAAGGCTTTTTACCCTCATTTTTAGCAGCTTTTTTTCTGGTGTATAGACAGAAAACCCTACACACATCTGTGCCTATGCACGTAGATGAAACAATAAAGGCACCATGCAAATGAAAGGCATAACTGAAAACTATAAAGAGCAAGGCATGAAATTAGGCTTTGATTAAAAAAAGGTTGTTTTCATTATTAGAAATAAGACTCTATCAATATTAATGTAAGTCTAAATAAGTGCAGTCCTTAATTATTAGATTAATCAAGCAGTGAGCTTTTCTTGAATGCTTTTAAGAAACTATTCCAGATCATCAAGGCTGAAATCTCACATGGCTGAGATGTTGGGGCAGCAAATCATGCAAAGAATTAGACTTTTCTTCCCTTATATGCTTTCCTCAAGGCTGAAACTATGCATTGTGGGAGGACAGGGAGAAGAGAACAGTTGAGGATGCTGCTGCTTACTGCAGAGGGGGTTGGACTAAATGACCTTGGAAGGTCCCTTCCAACCCAGACCATTCTAAGATTCTAGCAGTGGGAGGAAATTCTGAGAGAAGCAGACTAGAGAAGTGAACAATTCCACACAGTAATGCATAAAGTTTTCTTTTTGCCTTTTAGGTGTTTGTTTGGTTTGGTTTTGGTTTTGTGTAAGGTGCACAGACTTTGCATCAAGTCCAACCATCGACCCAACACCACCGTGGCCATTAAACCACGTCCTGATGTGGCACATTTTAAAGTCTAAGTCCTAACAAAGTGGAGACACCATTAGCCATGTCTAGGCTAAGCAGCACAATAAACAACTAATAGAACAGAAAACTCAATGTGCAGTACATGGTCTGACAAGCACACTCCCAGTAGTTCACTGGTGCATACCACAGAGACCACCACCAAAAGTGCTGATAAAGTGCTGTTGAACCAGATACACAATCACTGACTCCCATCCTCCCTTTGCCTACATTCATGTTTTCTTTCCATTCTCACTGCCCCTGAATCTTTAGTGGCTCTTAACTCACCACTTAATTTCAGAGAAATGTTTTCCAGAGGCAGCTTCAAATGTGAAAAGTTGGCAAAGGGTCTGGAGAACAAATCTTCTGTGGAGCATTTGAGGGAACTGGGGTTCTTTAATCTGGAGGAGACAAGGCTGAGGGGAGACCTCATTGCTCTCTACAATTCCCTGAAAGGAGGTTGGAGTCAGGTAGAGGTTGGTCTCTTCTCCCTAGTATCAGGTGATAGAATGAGAGGAAATGGTCTGAAATTGTGCCAGGAGAGGTTTAGGTTGAATATTAGCAAAAACATTCCTTCCTGCAAGGGTGGTCAGGGATGGGAAAAGGCAGCCCAGGGAGGTGGTGGAGTCACCATCCTTGCAGGTGTTCAAGAAATGTGTGGATAGGGCTTAATGGGCATGGTTTAATGTCTATGGTGGCACTAGGTTGATGGCTGGACTTGGTGATCTTAAAGGTGTTTTCCAACTGAAATAATTCTATGATTCCATAGCATGCCTATCAGAATCACGCCCATTAAACCAACACAGTCTTTTAGAAGTCATTAAAATGTATAGCACAGCTTCAGGAAAAAAATTAACTTTTAGGTATCCATGACCTTCAATAACCCAATCAATAAAACACCACAAACAGACAAAAAAATTCCCACCTATTCTCAGCAAGAAACAAGGGTAAACACCAGCTATGGTAATTTACAGCCTTCATGCTGTCTGAGGATAGATTGCAAACTGTCACCCTATCAGGACCATTTCCTACTGAGGTATTGGTGCATCAAGGCTTGAAATCAAATACCGGTCTCGTGGTCAACACACCATTTTTCTTCCTAGCATATCATTTGGTCAGCCTGGAGAAATGGGATCCTGAAAATTGGAAAACCCTGAGTCATAGATTACTCCACACCTTTGCCAACTGGAGAGGCGCTAGGGCAGCTGGAAAGCTGAACTAGTTCATCCAGTCTACGATGACAACAAAAGCACCTTGACATCCCTGAGCCACCGATAGGTGCTCAGCCCGAACCGGAGGACTTCGAATAACTCTGTTTGTCAATATGCCACAGTAACAAAATGCAATAAAAATGTTAATGAGGTAAATTAAGTGCAAGAAATGAAATGATGCTGATAATATCATAACTCTATGTCAGCTGTCTTCTGCACAACCCTCACACCAAGTCAAAGGAAGGAGGTGGTGCAAGCTATTCTTTGTACAGAGCGTGACAGCTTGGGAAACCTAAACAATCTCCTCAGGTAATGAATTCACAGCAGAATCTCAGGGAGAAAATATTTCCCAGTGCTGCAGAATATCTTTTGTTCAGATTTCAATTTTCCATTTGTTTCAAGCCTATTAAAATAAATACTAAAAGAAAAAAAAAAAAAAGAAATAAAATAGGAGTAAAGAAAATCTTTCAATCTACCCAAACACATGTCAAACAGCAAACAGATTGGACATGGACTGTCCTCCTAAACTGCTTTCCTTCTTGCTCTGTGCTTCTCAAGTATTTTCACAGGAGCTGGGGTGTGCTGAATTGCAATGTACCTAAAAGTGTAGCACACAGCCAGTCTCCTCTCCTTGACATAATTCTCCTTTCAGTAAAATCCTAGAGGAGCAAAACGACAAGGCAGAGACTCCACATCCCACTGCTGACTCCTCTGTGCCTCTCCTCAAGCTCACACAAGCCCAGAGGAATAAATGAATACCAAAAAGCTTCAAATGCTGATTGAAAAGTTTAAGGCAAGCTGCCTCTGATTTCTAGAAACGTGGAGCACCTCCCTGGTCCCCAGTGACTTGACTGAAGTTGCCTGAAACTGGAAACCATAAAAAATAAGAAGAAAAGCAAAAAGCAAGTAAAAAAAAAAATAAAAGAAAGAAAAAACCAGGAGGAAAAAAAAATCAAAAAGAAAAGGAGTCAATGAAAACATTGACTCCTACTGAAAATGCTGGCTATGAAGTCTGGGTTGCTGTAATACCCCAAAGGCATTTTCCCAGCAAGCAAGCCTCAGCTTCACTGGACAGCAGCAAAATTCCCATTTCGTAGCAGAAAACTGCAAATTCCCTCTCTCCAACTTTGCTCTGCAGGATGCAGTCTGGATAATTTAGGCACTGCACACCTAGCACTGGGTAGTGTCTTGGTTGTACAACCAGACTGGTTAATAGCAACACAAAGAGTGACAGACAGGCTGGAAATATGCACTGCATATATACTGAAATGCTGTCCAGCTTCATTTAGTGGCTTTATATATATAAGAGCCTGGCTTCCTATTGTCTCCAATGAGCTGTGATGATACCTGCTCGGAATAGTATCATAGTAGTATCATAGAATCAGTCAGGGTTGGAAGGGACCACAAGGATCAGCTAGTTCCAACCCCCCTGCCATGGGCAGGGACAACCCACACTAGATCTGGCTGGCCAGAGCCTCATCCAGCCTGGGCTTAAACACCTCCAGGGACGGGGCTTCAACCACCTCCCTGGACAACCCATTCCAGGGTTTCACCACTCATGGTGAAGAACTTCCTCCTCAGGTCCAGCCTGAATCTGCCCACCTCCAGCTTCATTCCATTCCCCCTGGTCCTATCACCTCAGCAAGTTTGCTGATGGCACCAAGCTGTGTGGTGCAGCAGACACACTGGAGGGAAGGGATCCATCCAAGAGGGACCTTGACAGGCTGGAGAGGTGGGCACAAGCCAACCTCATGAGCTTCAACAAGACCAAGTGCAGGGTCCTGCATCTGGGTCGAGGCAATTCCAGGCAATCCTTGTGGTCCCTTCCAACCCTGACTGATACTATGATACACCAAGCCCCCAGCAGTAAGCAGGGACACCCTCAACCAGATCAGGTTGCCAGGTTACTCATCATCAAAGAACGTGGACTAATCCCATGACACACTGCTGAATCCAAGTGCTGATATCTTGCTTCTTTACTTACTTCATCTATCACCATCTTTTTTTCTCCTTGTTCTTTTTAAGTTTTTCTTTCTATTTTCCTCTCCTTTGATCCAACCAAATGTCCTTAAGGGGAAGTATCACAGTATCACAGTAACTAAGGTTGGAAGAGACCCCAAGGATCATCAAGTCCAACCTGTTCCAACAGACCTCACAACTAGACCATGGCACCAAGTGCCATGTCCAATCTCCCCTTGAACACCTCCAGGGACGGCGACTCCACCACCTCCCTGGGCAGCACATCCCAATGACGAACGACTCGCTCACTGAAGAACTTTTTCCTCACCTCGACTCTAAGCCTCCCCTGGCACAGCTTGAGACTGTGTCCCCTTGTTCTGGTGCTGGTTGCCTGGGAGAAGAGACCACCCCCCTCCTGTCTACAACCACCTTTCAGGTAGTTGTAGAGGGCAATGAGGTCACCTCTGATCCTTCTCTTCTCCAGGCTAAACAATCCCAGCTCCCTCAGCCTCTCCTCATAGGGAGTGACCAAGAGCTTTTGCTCCTTGGATCAAATAAGCTGAACTCATCAACCGTTTGGTGTTGGTTCACCTTGATTTACTCCAAAGGATATTTAAAACCCAGCACGACCTTCCTGCTGCCCAAGCTTGGCTTGGGGATTGAGTCACCACAAAATAGAATTGCTCTTGCCACTTTTTCATATCCTACTGACTTGCAAGGCATGCTTCTTCCCCTTACCTCTCTGCATGCCGCTGCAGCCTGCTTTATCTGTTTTGCATTGTTAATATTCCTTTCACACGAGCGCTGCCCGACCTGCGAGAGCACAGGGGTGTGGGTACAGAGTTCAGCACAAAGACGTGGCATCAACTGCCATCATATTTTAATTTATTTGCTTTCAAGTGCTCTCAAGTGGTGTGTAAATAAGAATTAATTCTGATTTATTTTTTCATGGTTGGGTGAGACTTGACTTCACGTTGGTGATTTTTTCTCCACCAGGCAATGTCCTGGATGGCCTTTGGATGGCTTCTGCCTAGTGTGATTTGACTTTCCTACACCAAGGGTCATTTTTAACCTGCCTGGCTTTAATACTGTCTCTCTTTTACTTCCATACTCCTACACTTCTATGGCTCTCTACCATACTGAACATCTGCTCTGCTGTCATAGAATTGTCAGGGTTGGAAGGGACTTCAAGGATCAGCCAGTTCCAAGCCCCCTGCCATGGCCAGGGACACCTCACACTGCAGCAGGTTGCTCACACTGCAGCAGGTTGCTCACAGCCACATCCAGCCTGGCTGCAAAAACCTCCAGGGATGAGGCTTCCACCACCTCCCTGGGCAACCAGTGCCAGTCTCTCACCACCCTCATGGGGAACAACTATCTGATTCTACCCATTTCTATTGTTTGTTGTTTTTTTTTTTCATTCCCCCTAGTCCTATCATTACCTGACACCCTAAAAGGTCCCTCCCCAGCTTTTTGTAGCCCCCTTCAGACACTAGAAGGCCTTCTCTTCTCCAGACTGAACAGCCCCAACTCTCTCAGTCTGTCCTCATAGGCGAGGTGCTCCAGACCTCTAATCATCCTCGTAGTCCTTCTCTATCCTAGGTCTACAATTGCTGCACAGTTTATAACTCATCACAGCCTCAACTGCTGTCTTTCCCAATGCATGAAACTTGAGGGCTGAACCATCAACTCATTGCCCATCTCAGTTTCTCATCCCCTTTGCTGTATCAGGCTGTCAGCACAAACTCGTTATCTCTTACAAACCCATTGGCTCCTAGTAGGCTCTGCTTACTTTTTATTCCATTTTCTATATTCCTTTCAGTCTGGTATTCTTTGTTATTCTGAAATTCCCATCCTTGAGGATATTCTGAACTTGGCCAGACAAAACCTTGAACAACCTGATCTAAGATGACAGTGGCTCAGACCAGAGACCATCATGAGTTCCTTCCAATGCAATTACTCTGTCATTGAAGTCTCACCATGCAATAGACAACTAAATGTGCAGTCTGTGTCAGTTCTGGGCATTATCCTTGGAATCTGTACAACGCTCCCCAACTCTGCTCTCCATTTTCTGGACTTGCTTTCTTCTGTATTGAAGTCTTGCTTACTTTTTTCTCTTTGCCACCAAGGTATTTCGTTTCTTTGTGGGTACCGAGATGAAGTTATCCCGTACTCAAGTTCCATGTATAGCTCTCTCTACCCCTCCAATCTGAAGGAATTTCATTTGCTCAGATCTGCCTTCCTAGCAAATGATTCACAATTCCCATGAACACCCCTGCTTCTAATTAGAGATGCGTAACATTTTCGAGGCTATTCCCAGATACCGCAGTTCTCACACTGCAGTGTCTACTCTTCTGCTTCTTTATTCCATGCAAGAGAAAATGGAGATGGTTCCAACCCATAGAATCATAGAATTGCCTGACTGGAAAAGACCTTCAGATCATTGAGTCCAACCATAACCTAACATCTCCCAGTACACAACTCTTAGACCGCTTCCCTTAAGCACTTCACCCAAACATCTTTTACATACCTCCAAGGATGGTGATTCCACCACTGCCCTAGGCAGTGCCCAATGACCCTTTGGATGCAGAAGTTTTTCCTCATGTCCAACCTAAACCTCCCCTGGTAGAACTTGATAACATTTCCCCTCATCCTATCATTTGTTACCTGGGAAGAGATGCTGCCTCCCAGCTTACTCCAGCCTCCTTTCAGGGAGTTGTAGAGAGCCATGAGGTCTCCTCTCAGCCTCTTCTCCAGGCTGAACAACCCCAATTCCCTCAGCTGCTCCTCACAAAACTTGTGCTCAAGACTCCTGACCAGACTTGCTGTCCTTCTCTGGACACACTCCAGCACCTCAATGTCCTTCTTGCAATGAGTGGCCCAAAACTGAACCCAGTACTTGAGATGTGGCCTCACCAGTGCTGAGTACAGGGGTAAGATCACATTCCTGGTCCTGCTGGCCACACCATTCCTGATCCAGGCCAAGATGCTGTTTGCCTTCTTGGATCCTTGAGCACACTGCTGGCTCATATTCTGTCAGCTGTCGACCAGCACCCACTGATCCCTCTCTGCCAAGTACTTCCCACTCTTCCCCAGTAGCACTGCACGGGATTTTTGTGATGCAAGTGCAGGACCTGGCCCCTTGGCCTTGTGGAATGGCACAGTCATCAAGAGACACATAATTCCTTATCTTAGTGCCTTTAGAAGGAGCCATTTTATTTTCTCCCCAAAATAGGGTAGAAAATCTTTAATTTTGAAGTTGCAATGTTTGTTGCTTCCACACACTCAGTGCTTTTATGTTAGTGGCATGTTCAGAGACCCTGGTAGGAACACTGGTGGAATTTGCTTGCTTGTTGATCACACTTCCTTCCCATTCTGGGATTCACCAGGCAGAGAGCAATCACTTATCATAGTATCAGTCAGGGTTGGAAGGGACCACAAGGATCATCTAGTTCCAACCCCCCTGCCATGGGCAGGGACACCCCACACTACATCAGGCTGGCCACAGCCTCATCCAGCCTGGGCTTAAACACCTCCAGGGACGGTGCCCCAACCACCTCCCTGGACAACCCATTCCAGGGCTTCACCACTCTCATGGGGAAGAACTTCCTCCTCACCTCCAGCCTGAATCTCCCCACCTCCAGCTTCATTCCATTCCCCCTAGTCCTATCACTACCTGAGATCCTGAGCAGTCCCTCCCCAGCCTTCTTGTAGCCCCCTTCAGATACTGGAAGGCCACAATGAGGTCACCTCTGAGCCTTCTCTTCTCCAGACTGAACAGCCCCAACTCCTTCAGTCTGTCCTCATAGCAGAGCAGCTCCAGCCCTCTGCTCATCCTTGTGGCCCTTCTCTGGACACCTTCCAGCACATCCATATCCCTCTTGTAACTTGGTTTAGCTTGTTTCACATAACAGCATTTAAGAGACCCTGCACCTGTACAATGAAACTCTTGCTTCACAGGCAGAGATTCTGCAACTGAAGGTTGCCTTCAAGATTGACTTCCCTTTGACTCCTCCAGATATTTAATCTCCTATACCTGACCACTTTCCTAAGACAGACCATTGGAGATGCACGATTCAAAAGATGTAAAAAACTTTGCAGAGGGAATGCTGGGGAGCAGAGATTCAGAAATAGGAATGTTTGGATCAAGAAAGAAATCTCTCCTTTGGAGAGGACTCTTATTTATTGAATTGGGCTTTATCCATTGATTCAAATGCAGTCCCACAAACGATTTCACTGAGGAGTGCAACTGGAGGGCAGCTTGGCATGGCATGGCAGAGAAAATGAGCAGCTGAGAATAACTCAGAGTCTTGAATCACCTTTTTTTTTTGGTCAGAGAAAGAGCAATGTGAAGCTGTGCTCTAAGGGAAATCCTTCTGTAAACCAGAGTGGATTACCAGCATGGCCCCAGCTGCTCTTGTATTAAAACATGTGTCTGCAGTTGCAGAAATCAGAATCACCCAGAGCTCTCAAACTCAAACTGCTGCCATTAGTGTGATGCTATAAAGGACACAATCTCAGAGCCAGATGGTCTGATCATACCTACATCTGAGCAGAGTCTTACTGATTTTCATAGGACTTGATCTATTGCTTATTGTAACAGGAGTTAAACATATGCTAAATTGTTCTGCATTAAGCTCAAAGCATGTCTTGAAAACTTCCATTTAATAAAAGTATTCAGTTACCATTTCCTATGCATTTCCCTCACATCAATTTCCTGCAGATCATTCAGCAGTAAACATAAATTTACTGCATCAGATACTTTTTCACCCCCCCTGACATTTCCTTAACAGCCCAAAATGATCAAGAAGGCAAACCCTGTCATGGAGTTGGCTACTCTCACTGTCTATCAAGTTGTAGCTTTAATTCAGGGTGCATGTTACAAACAGCAAATGAAATAACAGAATCAGAACATGGTAGGAGTTGGAATGGACCTCTGGAGATGGAGTCCGACCCCCCTACCAAAGCAGGATCACCTAGGGCAGGTGACACAGGAACACATCCAGATGGGCCTTGAAAGTCTCCACAGAAGGAAACTCCAGAGCCTGGAGCAGCCAGGGCTCCATCACCCTCACAGTTCTCTTTTTTCTTATGTTGAGGCAGAATTTCCTGGGTTCCACTTTATATCCATTGTCCCTTGTCCTATCACAGCACACAACTGAAAAGAGCCTGGCCCCTTCTTCTTGACACCCACCCCCCAGGTATTTATAAACATTAACGAGATCCCCTCTCAGCCTTCTCTTTTCCTGACTAAACATCCCTAGGTAACTAGAGCAGAGCAGAGCAGAGCAGAGCAGAGCAGAGCAGAGCAGAGTAGAGTAGAGTAGAGTAGAGTAGACCAGACCAGGTTGGAAGAGACCTTCAAGATCATCACATCCAACCTATCATCCAACACCACCTAATCAACTAAACCATGACACCAAGCACCTTATCAAGTCTCCTCCTAAACACCTCCAATGATGGTGACTCCACCACCTCCCTGGGCAGCACATTCCCATGGGCAATCACTCTCTCTCTGTAGAATTTCTTCCTAACATCCAGCCTAAACTTCCCCTGGCACAGCTTGAGACTGTGTCCTCTTGTTCTGGTGCTGGTTGCCTGGGAGAAGAGACCAGCCCCCACCTGTCTACAACCTCCCTTCAGGTAGTTATAGAGAGCAAGAAGGTCTCCCCTGAGCCTCCTCTTCTCCAGGCTAAACAACCCCAGCTCCCTCAGCCTCTCTTCATTTGGCTTGTGTTCCAAACCCCTCACCAACTTTGTTGCCCTTCTCTGGACACCTTTCAGCAAGTCAACATCCTTCCTAAACTGAGGTCTCTCAGCCTTTTCTCATCATCAGATGTTCATTCCCTTCACCATTCTCCATCAGACATCAATAGTTCCCTGTCCCTCTTTAACTGGGGAGCCCAGAACTCGACACAATGCTGCAAATGTGGTCTCACAGAGCAGAGGGGGAGAAGAACCTCTCTAGACCTGCTGGCCATATTCTTCTCAGTGCACCCCAGGATACCATTGGCCTTCTTGGCCACAGGGGCACATTGCTGTCCCATAATATTCCTTTTCAAGAATATCTAACAGCAGCAATGGAGGAAAAAAAAACAACCACCACACCACCTTAGTTTTCCTTTCATCAAGAGGAAAATAAAGCTAACAAAAAATAAATCATATCAATGGAAGTGGAGCTCAGCCACATGCCAGGGTAATTAGAGAAGAATATTTCTGGTGTAGTCAAGTGAAGCTCAATCTTTTCTCCTGAACTTGAACAATGAAGGCTATGACTGCAAAACACTCCTGACAAATGCATTCCTGAAGGCACTTTAGCTTTAAGTAAGGCTCTCAAGACAAAAATATCATTTCATCTATATTAAAAAACCCATAAAAATAATAAAAATCTCATGTTTTGTTTCCTGTTATGGTGAGAAACAGAGGAAGCAGAACTGCAGGAAAACAGAGATTAAAGGAAAATATAGATTAAAGAAAACACCAAATATATTTGGTGCTTAAAAATTAGATCCAACATCAGTTTTTCCAGCTTCCCCCCCTCCCCCCCATATTACTGCTGCACCTCTCCCATGCAAGTTTCCTCTGGTTTAAAAATTGCCTCACTGAACTCGGCTCTTCATCTCCTCACACACACTGGGTTTCAGCTCTTCTACCTCTCATTCCATTCTCTCCTCTCTTTTTCACTTTCCCCCCGGCAGATAATTCATTGGGTTTGCCCTTATGGCCCATCCCACGCAGCAGTGCTGCTACCCTGCTCCATCTAGTGGGATCACTGCAGCATGAGCTCCAAAACACTGAGTGGCACTGGAAAAAAGAGGAGTGGAACACAGAAAGCAGCCTGGCCACCGACGGCAGTCAGCTTCAGACTGCAGCTTGTTGTGTGGCTCAATTTAACTCTCAAGTCTTCAGCTTGTTTGACATAACATGGAGCACGTGCCCAAGTTGGTGCTCCTATCACCTGCACACCACAGTGAGTGGGACATATCTGAACACCTCTGGCTTATACAGAACAGCCCAACCTGGCTTTCATCTCACTAGTACCAAACAAAACCAAATACAGAGAGCAGCTTAATATTAACAGCTGAAGAGACAGCCCTGTCCAGAGATGTGACTGAAGGCAGGACCAGGGAAGTGACTGTCCTCCTGCACTCAGCACTGGAGAGGCCAAAACCTGAATACTGCATTCAATTTTGGGGCCCTCACTCCAAGGAGGATGTTGAGGTGCCGGAGCATGTCCAAAGAAGGACAAAGAAGCTGCTGCTGAAGGCTCTGGAGAACAGGTCACGTGAGGAGCAATGGAAGGAACTAGAGTTGTTCAGCTTTGAGAAAAAAAAGGAGGCTGAAGGGAGACCTTCTGGCTCTCCACAACTCCTTGTTGGACCCAGGTGGAGTTTGGTCTCTTCTTCCTAGTAACAAGGTATAAGACGAGAGGAAATGGTCTTAAGTTGCACCAGGGGAGATTTAGGTTGGCTATTAGAAGGATCTTCTCTACTGAAAGGCCTCTCATATGTTGTAACAGGCTGCCCAGGGAGGTGGCTGAATCCCCATCCCTGGAAGGGTTTCAAAGAGGCAGGATGTGGCGCTGAGGGACGTGGTTTAGGACAAGACACGGGAGATTTAGAGAACTGCTGGGATGGACGACCTTAAACGTGTTCTCCAACTGAAATGATTCTGTGATTCTATATTTGATGTTCAAGTGATGCAAATCCTTCCTCGTTTTCATCGGTCTCTGAACACCAATTTGGTCAATAAAGTATTTAAGCCCTCAGTGCTGTGTGGGCTGCTGTAAGATTAATTTTGGAAGTATTTTGTACTGTATAAAGGTCTTTCATTTACTTTCACTCTAGGCAGCGGGGTCAGCACCAGTGCAGGGATGTTGCTCTGCAGTTATTGTAATATCCAGGCTTTTGTGAGCTGGTGGACCATGCAGACCCTATCTCATGCTTCCCTGTCTAGTCTCTATGCCTTGAGGCCTGCAGCGCTGACTCGAGGAATGTCTGTCCTCAGCACTCACTGGATAAATCCGGATCCCACCATCAGGCTCAGATTTACTTAAGTGCTGGCAGCTGAGTCAGCACCTTGGGTGGAGTTGGAATATAAGTGCTTGGGGTTTAGGGCCAGCAGAGTCAGCCTCTGTGCCAGGAGAGGATCTGCAAACGGGAAACTCTGATGGCAGTGTCTCCCAGCAGGGAATGTGACATTCAGACTGCCTAAAACCCTCTAGAATGTGACCCTAATGTTAGTCAAGTTGGGAAGACTTGTAAGGATTGACTGCAAAACCCTAATTTTAGATTTTGCCTTATGGATCCAGCTCCTGGGACAAGGAGGCTGCCTTCTCCATCTGACGTCAAACACCAAGCTCACTTCTGCTTCAGCTGGGTGCCTGGCACACACACGCACTCAAATGCAAAATGGCACAGAGAGCAAGACACTGGGATGACAGTGCACTATTTAGAACCACAGAATCCTTTTGGTTTGAAGAGACTTCTCAGATCAAGTCCAACCATTAACCCAACACTGCCAGGTCACCACTAAACCTTGTCTCTCAGCACCACATCTACATGGCTTTGAAATCCCTCCAGAGATGGGGTCTTTCACCACTGCCCTAGGCAGCCTGTTCTAGGGCTTGACAACCCTTGTGGGGAAGAAATATTCCCTAATATCCAACCTAAACCTTCCCTCATACAACTTGAGTCCGTTTTCTCTCACCCTATTACTTATTCCTTGGGAGAAGAGACCAAACCACACTTCACTCCAACCTCCTTTCAGGCAGCTGTAGAGATCTAGAAGGTCTCCCCTCAGCCTCATTTTTGCCAGGCTAAACACCACCAGTTCCTTCAAATTCTCCTCAGAACATTTGTGCTCTAGGTAAGACTTTAATTATGTCTGCAACTGCTTTAATTATGTGGCAACTTGCAAGCCAGACATGTTGTAATGAAGGCAACACTCATGGCTGTCTCTTCTTCAGGAGAGATGGGGTAAGTAAACAATTCCAGAACTTGCTCACCTGGAGGACTTTGAAAGTGCTATAAGCTTTTATCACTGCAAACCTTGACATGGAACACAGAAACAAGTATTTGACAACTAATTCCAGGCACAGAATCATAGAATCACAGAATGGTAGGGTTTGGAAGGGATCTCTGGAGATGGAGTCTAACTGCTCTACCAAAGCAGGATCACCTAGGGCAGGCCACACAGCAATGCATTCAGATGGGTCCTGAAATCCTCTAGAGAAGAAGACTCCACAACTTCTCTGGGCTGCCTGTTCCAGGGCTCCAGCACCCTCACATCAAAGAAGCTGCTCCTCATATTGAGGTGGAAGTTCCTGTGTTCCAGTTTATGTCCATTGTCCTGTCACAGAGCACTGATGAAATGAGCCTGGCCCCTTTTTCCTAACACTCACCCTTCAGATATTTATTAACATTAAGAAAATCCTATTTTGGTCTCTCTTCTCCAGGCTAAATAGCTCCAGATCTCTCAGCCCTTTTCTTATCACACACTTCATCATCCTCACAGCCTCTGTTGGGCACTCTCCAGTAGTTCCTTGTCTCTCTTGAACTTGGGAGCCCAGAACTGGACTCAATACTTTGGATGTGGTCTCACCATCACAGATTAGCTTTGGTTCCTCATATAGTTAATGGGAAAAGGTAAGTGCTATCAGAAGGACATTCAGAGAAGAAATCAAACCACTCTGTCACATGCTCCAAGTCTTCCCAAGGTGGGTGCCAAGTATAACCTGGCTCTTCCCTTGGTGCTCTCCATTAATACTCTGGTGCAAGGCAATTTCTTTCCCTTTGAATGTAGAATCAGTTGCCTCTGCAAGTGTCCAAGTGTATTATCCCAAAGCAGTCCATCTGCTCTGCATTCACACCCAGCAGAGTGTTAATTTGGAGTCTGAACAAATTACATCTGTGATGTGGCTGTGTGTCACTGATCAACACTGAGTACAGACTTGGTTCTGGGGTGTACCAGCACAGCCACGCAGGGTCCTCAAGGTGGACATCACACACGGCCACGAGTGCATCTCATGGCACAAGAGTAAGCACCATACAGTGAGCAGCACTGGAAGGGACTGGGACTCTGGTCCCCACAGATGCCTTGGGATACACTCTGCCTGGATGCTGAGTGGGGTTTACTCATGGGTATGTAGCAAACAATTTGTGCTTTGCCTCCTGGTTAAAGGACAGAAGTTCCTAGAGAGTAAATGAGAAGTGCAAATCAACAACTGCACGAAATTCTTTCCCTTCTACTGCACCAGAATCACTTCTTTCGATTTTCTGAGCATGCCTTCTAAAGCAAGAAAGGCTTCAGTTCAAAAAGTCCTCTAAGATTAAGTCCAATCATCAGAGCATGGAGTCCAGCAGTCAAAAATCAACCCTTTCAAGAAACTTGGAGCAGGAGATGCAGATGTGCAAGCATCACCACTTTCCAGCTGCCACATTCACCGTTTGCAAAGTGATCCAATACTCCTGGTAAAAATTGTTACCATCTCACCATCAGAAGATGAAGCATGGCAGCTTGGACTGCTCTCTTGAGTTGCCTACTGAGCTCAGTGATTTTAAGCTGTTTTGAAAGCTCGTGCTTGGACTGAGCATGGTACCTAGAAAGCTGCATGGTGAGACCACGGCAAAGCAGAGACAACTGCAGTCACTGTTTTGCTGTGTCGTAGGTGCATGTGTTTATTTAATAACCCCAAGAGTCACTCTGACTTCAGCATCCTGCAGTCACTGACCCAATATGCCACTCCACGGGATATAAAAGCCACATGCTCAGGCACAGATTGGCCCACAGATCCTGTTAGCAGTCAGCAGAACTGCTTTGCAAGTCCCATCTGCTGGGAGGTCAAGACTTCATTATCAGGACCAGTAAATGAGAGATTAAAATGGACTCTGGCCAACTCAGCACATCTGCCATGGAGGAACATCAACCACCAGTGCTTTCAGGGGAGAAGGGTTATTAAATGAAGCTTCTCTAGAAATATAAAAGGTATGAAGAATACAGTAATGTGTCAGCTGCTCCTCGCTGGGACAAATCTTCCTGATCCACCATCCACACATACATCCTTGAACGTATTATAACTAAGTAAACCAATACCAAACTTTCTGGCAAACGCCTGCTCAAAACTCTCTGGTACATAGCTGCTTGCTTCATGACCAGACCCAAACCCAAGGTTTTGGCTAATTCTTCAATGTAACCCATGAACAAGTGAGCACAAGAGACTAAAGTGAAACAACGTTCCAAAAGAGTCATTTCCAACGTGAACCCAAATAATCTGGTAAAGAAAACCCAGCAAGGATCCACCAAGCTGGAGGCTGAGTATGGCTGGACCCAATGATCTTAGAGATCTTTTCCAACTGAGATGATTCTATCAGTCTATACATGCAGCCTCTCCTTACGAGGAGGGCCTGAGGGAGCTGGGGCTCTTCAGCTTGGAGAGAAGACAACTAAGGGGAGAGCTCATTCATGTTGATAAAGATGTGCAGGGTGAGTCCCAAGAGGATGGAGCCACGGTCTGCTCATTGATGCCCAATGGCAGCACAAGGGGCAATGGTGGAAACTGAGGCATAAGTTCCATGGAAACACAAAGAAAGATTTTTTCACTGTGAGGGTGACAGAACACTGGAACAGGCTGCCCAGGGGGGTTGTGGAGTCTCCCTCTCTGGAAATATTCAAGACCCACCTGGATGTGTTCCTGGGTGATCTGTTCTAGCTGATCCTGCTCTGGCAGTGGGGCTGGACCTGATGATCTTTGAAGGTCCCTTCCAACCCCTAACATTCTGTGATTCTGTGATGAGTATTTGATGCTGCAGATAGTGGTTCCAGTAATTTATTATTCTCATTTTCTTCAATAAGATTAAGAGGTGAACTGTAGTTCGATTCAGGAATCAAGTTTGACTTTGAGACATCTATTTCCTGAGCCTGATCTATCACAGAAAGAAGGAAAACATAATCCATATTTTTCCTGCCAAGAGTAAACCAGTAAAAAAAGACAAACAACCACAACTTCCCAAAGGCTCAGAAGAATCCCTAAAAGTCACCTCCTCACAGAGCTGTTCGGTGATGTGAAGCTAATTACAATCACTTTGATGCCATTTTGTGTTAAGACACCACACCTTGAGAAGATAACAGCCACAGACAACAAATCCCTTGTCATCTGTCAGGGGATAACACTACTTTCCCCCCCAGTATAGTGTGGTATAATAATCCTATCTAAATTGTATACTTCAAGAAGCATAAAAATAAATATCAAGTGGAAAAGCATAGAGGCTGAAAAAGACTTTGTGCTCCCTGTTGTTACAGTCTCATCGTGACCATCATCTTTTTGACAGGATGAAGGATTCAGAAACGCCACGAAATTCTTATATCTGTAAGGAGAACGAGAGAAACAGTTCCCCAGCTCCAGACATCTGTGGTTTTTTTATTGAGCTGTTTTGCTGAAGGGGTTTGTAGGCTGCAGCATGCTCCTGTAGTTAATGGTAACTCCACTAGGTGTCAGCTACCGCTCTGTTTGTACTGGGAATAGGGAAATGCCGGCGCCTAAGACGTTTCACATTAATATTACTCTGTATTCCTTGTGTTAAGTTCTCAGGACAGACCTATGCATTTCCGTTCCATCTATTACTCACATAGGTATTTTACTGGTCCAGCCATCACCACTCTTAGTCAAGCTTATTTTGTATGAAAAGCAACCATCCCTGAAGGGATGGAAAACTGGCACCTTCTCAGAAAAAAAAGAAACTCACCCTCAAATAAACTCCAAAGGAAAAAAGGTGTCCCATGTATTTTGTACACCATTCCCTATGCCTGGAGAGGGCTCTTTCTGGATGAACACACCGTTTCTGAGATATAATCAGAAACCATTGCGCTCCTGTAACAATATTACCCTGGATAGTGCTGAGGGTTGACAATTCAGCATCTCTCTCTGCACATACTGGAAGCACCATCAAAACTACCTTGCTGAATATGCATAGAATCATAGAATTGTATCAGTTTGAAAAGACCTCTAAGATCCTCAAGTCCAACTGTCAAACTAGGATAGATCACCATAGCCATTAAACCACGTCCCCAAGAGCCATAGCCACACAGTTCTTGCATATCTCCAAGGATGGTGACTCCACCACCACCCTGGGCAGCCTGTTCCACTGCCTGATCATTCTTTCAGGAAGGAAGTTTTTCTTAAAATCCAACCTGAACCTTCCCTGGCACAGTTTCAGGCCATTTCCTCTTGTTCTATTACCTGATACTAGGGAGACCACCACCCTCTATCTCAGTCCAACTGCCTTTCATGGAGCTATAGAGAGCAATGAGGTTGGATAAGTATCTGGAGCAGGATAACTAGTGCAAATAGCACATCAGGCCACACTGAACTATTTATGTTTAGTGTTCTGACTTCCTCCACATTAAAGCAATCTTTATGACTCTTTCTGTACAATCTGAAATCTCCATCTGATCCTAGTCAATGCAAATAAAACGTTAGGTGAGTTTTGAAACCATCAGATAGCCAGATAACTATGGCTTTTGGATGCAGGATGGAGCTCCTGTATCAGCCACTATAGAAAGGGATCATGTTTTTGCTACTGCAACATGCTAAAAAATTCTATCATTCCTGTTCAAGACCTATAAACCCCAACTGCAAGCAGTGAAAGCAAATTGCTGTCAGAACACAGGGCCGTGAACGGGGCCCCGAGGAACTTGCTGTGTTTAGAAGAGCAAATAAAAGCCAGAAGAACATAACATTATGAACAGCCAATACCTCCAGAAGAAAGGAACAAAAGACTGATTCAAGCTAGAGGGACATCCTGGCCTAAGAACAAATGATAACTGATTCATGTAATTCAGAACAGATAGATAACCATTAACATGTTAAGGTTTCTGAAATGGCTCCTCAGTTGGAAGCTGGCTTCTCAGGGTTTTTCCTCTATGAAAGTTAGATGATGAAATTCCTGCTGGAAGAGCTTTAGGAAAAACAAACAAACCAACCAACCAATGTTTTCCTGAAGCAACTGAGAGAATACTGATTTGTGATCCAGCCTAATTTTGATTCAATACTAATTGTTGACACAGGCAAGGAAAATTGAATGCGTGCCACAAATTTCATCTGATCTTACTTTATTAGTTGATGCTGCTCAAACTTTTCACTATCTGAAAACATTTCATGCATTCTATCAGAGCAAAGCACCACACTTTAATGAAGCAATCATTTATCTGAGACAAAGAACCAGACAGCACTAGTCAAAAAGAGTTTTCAATCCTTCTGACTGCATTATTTGTTGAGAAGCCATGTGGAAGTCGTGGGGTGCCCATACATTTAAATGCATTTCTTTGTGATCTCTACACACAGCACTACAACAAAACTTGTACTGAAGTGCACTAACCCCATGGCAGAGCAGTATTTTAGCATGTTTGTAACCCCAGGGCCATAGGCTAGAGTTTTTTAAAATGTTGATTTTAAATACTGCAAAATTAATCACAGAATTGTTCTGGTTGGAAAAGACCTCTAAGAGCAGTGAGTTCAATGATTGGCATAACAACATCATTGTCATTAAACCGTGTCCCAAACTGCCATATCCACAGCTTTCCTGAACATGTCCAGGGATGGTGACTCTGAGGTGAGGAGAAAGTCCTTCACTGAGAGAGTTGCTAGCCATTGGAATGGGCTGCCCAGGGAGGTGGTGGAATCACCATCCCTGGAGGTGTTCAAGAGGGGATTGGATGTGGCACTTGGTGCCATGGTTTAGTCATGAGGTCTGTGGGGACAGGTTGGACTTGATGATCTTTGAGGTCTCTTCCAACCTTGGTGATTCTCTGATTCTGTGATTCCACCAGCGGGGGGAAAGAGAGGGGAGAAGGAGGAGGCAAGAAGGGGGACCAGGAGGGGGCAAAGAAGGGGGACCAGGAGGGGGCAAAGAAGGGGGACCAGGAAGGGAAAATGGGAAAAGAAGCACTACAGGTAAAATGCAATTGTAAAATGTGTTGGTAAAGAATGAGTAAGTCCAAATGATGAAGACAGAAAACATTCTACCAAATTAAGTAGAATTTTCCCTGCCAGCAGATGAGCTGGGAAGTCATAGAATAGAATAGAATAGAATAGAATTAACGAGGTTGGAAGAGACCTTCGAGATCATCGTGTCCAACCTATCATCTGACACCACCCAATCAACTAAACCATACAACCAAGCATCCTGTCAAGCCTCGCCCTGAACACCCCCAGCGTCGGCGACCCCACCACCTCCTCAGGCAGCCCATTCCAATGGGCAATCACTCTCTCTGTGTAAAACTTCCTCCTAACCTCCAGCCTAAACCTCCCCTGATGCAGCCTGAGACTGTGTCCTCTTGTTCTGGTACTGGTTGCCTGGGAGAAGAGACTAACCTCTGCCTGTCTACAAGCCCCCTTCAGGTAGTTGTAGAGAGCAATAATGTCCAATGAAAGGCTGTAACTCTCAATACTCTCCCACAAGACAGTATCAATGCAGGCAGAAGGCAACAGCAAGACCCCTCTCCACTGCTGTCACATGAGCACATCTGCTGTCCCACTCTTGGCTCAGCACAACTTTGTACAGCCACGCAATCTGCAGCTTTGTTTGCCTGTGATGATTCACACACACAAAAAAAGCCAAACTGCAAACTTCCCCAAACTTTCCAACTTCCAGGTGACTTCTGGGTAAAAAAAAAAAAAGAAAATAAATGCCAAACCCAACAAGCTCTCTGTGTGCAGATGTAACTCCATAGTTCTTGTAACTTCACCCATGCAAACAGACAACGTTTAACTCAATGGAAAACATTTCCTTTAGTATTAACAACGACGGTGCTGCCTGGCTCACTTCCCATATGAGCCCCTATTGTATCTCTGTTCCTATAGATTCTCTGTCCCCTTTCCTAGCAACAGCTTCCTTCATTGCAGGCTTTGGATGAAGAATGCCCATAAAACGCTGGTGTGTTGAACAAACACCCGTGGTGCCACGCCATCTCTTTGTGCTTCAGACTGCACACGCTGGATTTGCAAATGAGTCCTCAAATGGCTTCTCTCAGCAGTCACTTAGTGAAAAGGTTTCTGTAGCCCATGGATACCTCAGTACCTGAATGGGCTTAAATTCCCAGTGCTATGGAAAGCTTTTCCCCCCTCACCTCCCAGACACATTTATTTGTATTATTTTCATAGAAGAAGGGTTTTACAAAAGATGCAGCATTTGGGCTGCTGAAAGCACTTGCCTCTGAATAAAACAACAGTTACCTGTGATTTCAGTAGGAACAGCCAACTCATTCCTAAAAGCCACATTTTTTTTTCCCCCACACAATAGCCCTGCACAAATCCCTCATGATGGAAAACACCCAGTCCTAATTAACTGCTGGTCTCCTATCATTCTCCCTTTCTCTATTCAATCAATTCACACCTAGCATTAACCAGAAGCATCCCAACACACTGGGAGTAGATTTAGATCGCACATAAGGAAGAAATTCTTTACTACAAGGGTGGTGAGACACTGGAACAGGTTGCCCAGGGAGGTTGTGGATGTTCCCTCCCTGGAAGTGTTCAAGGCCAGGTTGGATGAGGCCTTAAGCAATGTGGTCTAGTGGAAGGCATCCCTGCCCTTAGCAATTGTGTTGGAAACAGATGATCTTTAACATCCCTTCCAATCCAAACCATTCTATGATCAAGTTCAACTACAATGGACTTGATGGGCTCTGAGCAAACTTGATTTATTTGGGGATGTTCCTGCTGACTGCAGATACTTTTAGAGATTGCTTCCAACCCAAAGCATTCTGAGATTCTGTGAAACACCTTGACATTTCCCAGGCAAATCCCACAAAAGCCAAGTGTTTCACTCAGATCTTTGAGAAACATTTGGAAATCTGAGGTGTGAAGGCCACAGCCTCCAAAGAGCCTGCAGATCCCTGTGTGCTCTTGCAATGAATGTGAGCAAGCTGCTGAAAACTCAAATTAGCAGCTAAGTCTAATGCGCCCAGAAAGAAAGTGCAAAGAAAGATTTGTTCTGTTTGCAGCTTGGCTTTACATGTTCTGCCTCCTTAGTACAGAAAGATTCACATCCTATCCATGACTGAGACCATATATTTCTGCCATGAAGTTGTACATCCGGAAGAAGTACGTCTAGCACCAAGAACAATGGATTGGTTGCAAAAAGGTAGTGGAAGTGCAACTTCAAAACCAGCTTTCAGGGAGAAGCATTTCTACAAACCCTTGGGTCAACCAGATCCTATGATATTTGAAACAAGCAACACCAAGGTCACAAACTGGGTGATGACTTCGTTGACCGTGGAACATAAAAGATGGACCTTTCCCAGAACAGAATATTATATGAAGGTGAGATATCAGTCTTGTATGGTGAAGATCTGCTTGTGGCTGATTGTTGAGACACATTGTACACTGTCTGCTGATGCAGTTATCAAGGTGTAAGAATTATTTACACTCTCTTTTTTGAACTCAAATCCTTCACTGATAAGGGTGAGACTGGAGCAGAGATCTAGAACAACAGGCTGACAAGAAGAGACGATAAAGAGTAATAGAAGCATAGAATTGTTTTGCTTAGAAAAGACCTTTAAGATCATTGAGTCCAACCATTCTTTAACTACAAAAACTAGGGCTAAACCATGCCCCTCAGCACCACATATCTCTCTTTTCTGGCCTGCATTAGGAATAGTGTGGCCAGCAGGAGCAGGGAGGTCACTGTGTACCTGTACTCTGCATTGGTTAGGCCACACCTTAAGTACTGCGTCCAGTTCTGGGCCCCTCAATTTAAGAAGGACATCGAGACACTTGAACATGTCCAGAGAAGGGCAACAAGGCTGGGGAGAGGCCTTGAGCACAGCCCTGTGAGGAGAGGCTGAGGGAGCTGGGATTGTTTAGCCTGGAGAAGAGGAGGCTCAGGGGGGACCTCATTGCCCGCTACAACTCCCTGAAGGGAGGTTGTAGCCAGGTGGGGGTTGGTCTCTTCTCCCAGGCAACCAGCACCAGAACAAGGGGACACAATCTCAAGCTGTGCCAGGGGAAGTTTAGGCTGGAGGTAAGGAGAAAGTTCTTCACTGAGAGAGTTGTTAGCCATTGGAATGTGCTGCCTGGGGAGGTGGTGGAGTCCCCATCCCTGGAGGTGTTCAAGAGGGGATTGGATGTGGCACTTGGTGCCATGGTTTAGTCATGGGGTCTGTGGTGACAGGTTGGACTCAATGATCCTCAAGGTTTCTTCCAACCTTGGCGATACTGTGATACCGTGATATCTCTCTTTTCAACACTTGCAGGGATGGGGATTCAGCCACCTCCCTGGGGATCCTGCTCTAGTCATTGAGAACCCTTTCAGTCAGGAAGTTTATTTTTATAATCAAACAAACAAAAAGTTCTTAAAGGTTAAACCCTAGGTGTGTAACTACAGCAGGCATCTAATGGAGCTTCAGATTTCTCATCAACACTTTCCACATCCAATGGAACTGGATAATTAAATTGCAAACTTTATGCCTCAAACTCAAGAGACCACTCTGTCAGCATGGTCTCAAAGTCCTGCTGTCTTTGGTCATATAAACGGTTCAGTCAGTCATTACTTACAGACTAATGATACAGGGCAATGTGGAATGACAGCTAGGTGATGGCAGAGTTGGTCCAGGAAAGGTTACAAGTTACATGAAGAGATTGCAGACCTCCACACTCCTGCTGACATGAAAATGCCCTTTTTATCTTCCTGCACAAATACACAGACACGTTTGCAAAGTTTCCAAATTATTTTGTTTTCTTGGAAGAGGAAAGCTGTAATTGAGTGGGCTGTGCAAGCTCATTCTTGCTTCTGCTAGTTAAGTCATGGCCATTTATCTTTCCACAAAGAGCCCAAATTGTTCCCCTCTGTGCTGTATGTTTTGTTGTCTCATTTTAACTGACCTATCAGACCGTAAAGAGCGGAACAAGGTCTTCACGTCTCTTAATTGGTGTCATTAGGAGCCTTTTCTCATTTACTATGAAAAGGACTAACATCTCCTATGGAGGAACTGAAAGCCTTAGTGCAACCTTTCAAACTGGAAGTCATTAGAAGACAAAGTAGCCGGGACTGGTTCTGAGCGTACAGATACTTGTTATTAAAGCTCAAGCAAATAAAGGTTCTCTCAGAGCAAGCAGCGGGCCCACTATGAAGGACAGCAGCAGAATGATATTTTTGTGACTCTGAGGTTTCACCCCAGCTCTCCCCAATAATTTATTTCCAAACACCCACTGTCAGACAACATTTATCAGCTGAACGCTCGGAGACTTCAATTACCCAAGGGCTTGCGGGCCGCGTTGCCTGGCGGCAGCCTGTGAACACACATAAAGCAGCACATTAAACCACTGCTTCGGCAAACGGCTTCACGGAGCACTGCACACCTCAAGACACCCTGTTCTGTTGCTACCTTCACAAAGGACTTTCTTCCTTTACCCATACTGCACAACACAAACTGTTCTGAGCCAGACACTCCAACTGCGGACCACGGCGCTGATGTAACTCTGCGGCTGATACAGCAGGAGGTCAACAATGCTGTGATCCAGTCCATGAGAGACCTGCAGAGCAGTGTAGAGATAAGGGACCTGGGGGTCCTGGTGGACAATGGGATGACCACGAGCCAGCAATGTGCCCTTGGTGCCAAGAAGGCCAATGGCTTCCTGGGGTGGAATTGAAGGGGTGTGGTTAGTAGGTTAAGAGAGGTCCTCCTGACCCTCTACTCTATCCTGCTAAAGACACATCTGGAATATTATGTCCAGTTCTGGGCCACTCAGGTCAAGAAGGACCTCAGGGAACTGCTTGAAAGAGTCCCATGCAAAGCCACAAAGATACTGTAAGCAGCTGAACATCTCCCTGTTAGGACAGGCTGAGGGAGCTGGGGCTCTTGAGCTTGAAAGAGAGGAGCCTGAAGGGGTGACCTCATTGCTGTTGGTAAAGATGTGCAGGGCAGTGTCATGAGGATGGAGCCAGGGCATGCTCATGGATGTCCAGTGACAGGAAAAGGGGCACTGGGTGCAAGCTGGAGCAGAGGTGGTTTCATGGTAGCATATGGAAAAACTTTCACTGTGAGGGTGACAGAGCAGGAATAGGCTGCCCAGAGAGGTTGCAGAGTCTCCTTCTCTGGAGACATTCAAAACCTGCCTGGATGTGTTCCTCTGTACCTACTCTAGGTGATCCTGCTCTAGCCAGAGGATTTGGACTAACTGATCTTTGGAGGTCCCTTCCAACCCCTGACGTTTTGTGATTCTGTGACTCATTGCTGTCTGTGTGTTTAACAAGGATAGGACACAGGGTGAATAACCACTAACGAGGCCATTGCTGCTTGCCTAACCCTTATGAATGAGATAAACTCATGCTGGTGGAATCGAGGTGGCATGAAGGGTAGGGCAAGAATGCGTGGGAGGCCTGGGAGGTGGCTGAAGCTCCTGCTGCTTCGCACTGAGCCTGTGGACACAGTGAAGTGGTGACCAAGCTGTGCTGTCAAAGAGGATCATCAAATCATAGAATGGTTTGGGTTGGAAGGGACCTTGAAGATCAGAGTTCCAAGCCCCCTGCCATGGGCAGGGACAACTCCCACTAGACCAGGTTGCTCAACATCTTGATACAGGAGCCAAGAACAGGCATCAGCACCTTAAGTGGAAGCTCTGAAAAGGCCTAAATATAACATATATTACTTACTGCCATGTACGTTTTTACACATTCTGGCTTACATTTGCTTTAGCAATTTGCACTGGGAAGCAAAACAGCAATGAGTAAATCCTGTAATGTATTTGAGTACCTGATTAAATCACACCACATAACAATTCTGTTGGACTTTCCAGGGCTGATATCTGTTAATCAGGCAGCTTATGGAGCTCTTTCACGGAAACGTATCGTAGCGCTACAACTACTCAGTCATTCTCATTCCACAGGTGATGAGCTCTGTCTCTAATGCCTTTTAGAAGCATATCAGGAGCCTGCTTCCTGACTACCTTGCTAATTTTTCTGATTTAAAACCAGCCACAAAACCACTTTTGGCAACGTTTGGAAAAGGAAAGCTTTCTCTTGACTGCTAAGGAAGCAAATAATAAAAAACAATCAAGGGTTTAATTTGCCCTCTGCACAAAACTCCTGCAGTTACAGAAACTGTGTCCACCCAGTTAACAGCAGACTTTCACCCCCAGTTAATAAATATATATATATATATAGTGGTTATTCACCCAGTTAATAGCAGACTTTCACCCCCAGTTAATAAATAAAAGCACTTGTACCATAGAATCAATGAAATAAGTTGCAGCACTCCTGTATCTCATCCAGGACTACATTTTAGCAGCTCTCCAAGCCTGCCAGACTGTTCCTTGCTAAGGAGCAGTTGGGATTTTTTTGATTCAATAATCATCTGACACACCACAGACAAGGTGCAATCCTTCTTATCAAGGAGATTCCTGTTCTGTCTGGTCTTATCAACTTTCTTATCCCTTCACTGCCCTGGAAACTTCCCAGGGATTGCTGGATAGCCAGGGCATGAGGCCAGCCAGCTGACCCCAGTACCCAGAGCCTGCACTCTGAAACAGCAGCGAGTAAAGCAACCTCTGGGATCACATCTAGCCCAGGGGATGCTTCTGCAGAGAAACCTGAAGTAGGGGAGGATCTCAAAAATACCTGTTTTATGCCTTTCACACCTTATTTTTTCTACACAGCACCTTCGGTGGATTTATTACCTCTTATTAGAGCTGTCTAAGATGATAACAGAAAAGAACAGCCCCAGTGTGAACATCCTTTCCGTCAACGAGGCCGGCAGTTAGCCATTGCCATGGGAAAATGCCTACACTTCTGTGTAGAGGGCAGTAGGAGTAAAAACCATGTATTACAGAACCACAGAATCAACCAGGTTGGAAGAGACCTCCAAGAGTCATCTGGGACCTCTCCAGTGAGCCAGGACTGTTGAAAAATGACAGAAAGCAGCTTGGCCAGCTCATCTGCCACTTCTCTCAGTACCCTAAGGTGGATCCCATCCAGTTCCATAGACATGGGGGGATCCAAGTGGCTCAGCAGGTCTCTAACTGCTTCTTCCAGGATTACAGGGATACCATACTGGTCCCTGGCTCCATCTGCCAGCTCAGGAGGCCAGTTGCCCTGAGGACAACTTATCCTACTACTGAAAATTGAGGCAAAGAAGGAATTACAGGCAACTGAACATCCCCATACAGTGAGAAAAACACACAGCAGAAGTGCATTCATTTTAGAACACTTGTTCAGATTCATTGATACTGAAGGATCCATTATTACATCTCCAGCAAGAAGGAGCCAGTACCAGAACAAGAGGACACAGTCTCAGGCTGCGCCAGGGGAGGTTTAGGTTGGGTGTGAGGAAGAAGTTCTATACAGAGAGAGTGATTGCCCATTGGAATGTGCTGCCTGGGGAGGTGGTGGAGTCACCATCATTGGCGGTTTTCAGGAGGAGAATTGATGGAGTGCTTGGTGCCATGGGTTAGTTGTTTAGGTGGTGTTGGATTGGTTGATGGGTTGGACGCGATGATCTTGAAGGTCTCTTCCAACCTGGTTTATTCTATTCTATTCTATCTTGTAACCAGGGAAAATGTAGTTTTCTTGTCCCTAGCCATAACAGCTGCTCTGACCATTCTTTCAGCATGTCTCCCTTGTAGGACAACTGCTTTTGTGGACTGCTTCCAAAGGTTGTGGGCCTGCTCCTACTAACATCAATGCAACATAATTTGGAAAAGAGCCCCACAAATTTGCACCAAGATGGAACCCCCCAGGAAGAAAGAAAACAATGACTCTGAAACCATTTGCCTGGATTTGTTTTTATGACCCTTGGCAGTTAACCTGTGGAGGAATGCTGGCTAACATGAACAGGGATCTTACATCTGCATACAGTTGGACTAGACAACCTTCAAAGGTCCCTTCCAACCCAAACCATTCCATGATTCCCTGATTCTATGATACAGACAGAAGTAAACAGCCCCACTGAATGTAATAATAACTAGAATGGAGAAACTAATAATGCAAGTGCTCCCCCTGAGACATTTAATAAGATTCACTGGGAATATGTTGGATCTCTGTTTTGGTGAACTGACTCAAAAGACAAAGCCTGCATATGGACAGACTCATCCCAGATGTCCCGGGACTGTCCAAGAACTGTGTCTTTCTGATGCAGTTTTGCCTTCAGTTTTACCCCTCTCTGCAGGAGGAAATATTCTGACCCTGCCTGTGGTGGATGACAGAGATCTCTTTATATGATTCAGTGTTTGCCTATTGGAGCTAAACCAGTTCAGAACACAACCAAACTCTTAAGTGAATATAATAAATTCAGAGGAAAACTGGCCAAGGCTCAGTGAAATCTTAATGTCAAGCTGCATGAGAAGGATTCCTATCAACTAATTTGAGCTAGTTAAAGCAGAAGGCCAGTCTAAACCAGAGCACATGCAGTGGGGACAGACCAGACCCCCAGCCAGCAGCTCCACTTATTACATTTTAAGTAACTGACCACATGGGATGAATCTTTCTTAAAAGGTGCCTCTCTCCTACACTTCCTTAAGCAAGCTGAGACTTGAGAGATGAAGTTAGGTGAGCTACATTATTCATCACCTTCCAAAGAAGCCCAAGCTTAATCATCAGACCTAATGCAGGTGGAAATTTATGTCATATGCTATGCCAAAGGTCAGATTACACATAATCAGAATGGCCCTTTTGACTTTAAAATCTATAATGGTTATAGATTAGGAACAGCTCCCTGGAAGGCAAGGCAGTTACACGGATGGGGAATTGATGTGAGATGAAAGTCATTGACGACAACTCTGTTATATTTCTTTTTAATAATGGATGTCCATAAAGAACAGCTCAGTTCCTTTCTAAATGATGGAACTTTTGGAAACCATCTGCTAATGGCTCCTGTGACATTGACAGAACCCGAACAACGTTTATCAGGTGCATAAAGCTGAGAACATGGTCTGTACCTTGCAACAGAGAAATGTATCCTAAGCTGCCCCACATTTGCTGCCTTTTTTTTGGGGGGGGTCTTTTCCCAAAAGTGGCTTTTTCATCAATAAATATTTACACTGTCTCAAGAGACAGCTGATAGAAAAATTCTGCCATTTCCAAACAAACCAATATATTTTATCTCCACAGAATATTGTATTTTTGACTTGTGTCTGGAAATAATGCAAACAAGCAGTTTAATAAACATAATAATTCAGCTGAGTGTGGTGGGGGGAAAGCTGAATAACCTCAGATTTACATCCATTTAAAATAAAGACTGACAAAGCTGTGATATTTTACCCCATTTAGTCTGGATGGGGATTTGCCAGAGGCATGCACCTAAATAAGCAGGAATGAGATACAACTGTGTAATGGACTGGGATGTGCTGGTAAAATAGATACAGCACAATAGAATCAGAGAATGTCATATTATAAGCCCTTCATATTTTGGCATCTTCATGATTCATATTTAATTATGATTATTTTCCCCAGCCAGAATAATAAACAGTCTCTTTGTTTTGGGTTTGGGTTTTTTAATGCCAGGAGTTCTTGACTGACAAAACAGAATGATGGACTTCAGTCAGACACTGACATTTTTATTAATACACTGACATAACAGAAACAAAATAATAAAACCCAAGAGAAATGATTATTTAGCATGGCTGTGAAGGGTAGAGGTATTCAGCAGATAGGAGAAGCTGCAATTCTCTCTGAAGCATTGCTAATATGATTTAGTTTCTCAGTAATTTACTTATCTGAAGACCATTAAGAAATTAGTACAAAACCAATTTGGAACCTGACAGAGACTCCAAAACTCAGAATTCATAGAATGGCTTAAGTTGGAAGGGACCTCAGAGATCATCTATTCCAACCCCCTGCCCCCTCAACTAGACTTGGCTGCCCAAGGCCTCATCCAATCTGGCCTTGAATATCTCCAGGCAGGGGGTATCTGCAACCTCCCTGGGCAGCCTATTCTAGAGTCTCATCACCCTTGCACTGAAGAACTTCTTCCTAAGATCCAGACTAAACCTAATCTCCCTCAGCGTCAAACCATTCCCCCTTGTCCCATCCCTAGACACCCTTATAAAAAGTCCTTCTCCAGCCTTCCTGTATTAGAAGACATCTCTAAGGTCCCCCCCCCTGAGAGTTTTCTCTTCTCCAGGCTGAACAACCCAGCTATCCCTCAGCCTATCCTCATAGTAGAGGTGCTCCATCCCTTGGATCATCCTTATGGCCCTCCTCTGGACTCACTCCAATGGGTGTGTATCCTTATGCTGGGAACACCAGAAGTGGACACAGTATTCGAGCTGGGGTCTCACAGGAGCAGAATAAAGGGCAGAATCTGCTCCCTCAAACTGGACCAGTAGGGAGCCTGAAAGTTGCCTCAAGGATGATAAAACACATCAAAACTCCCTGCAACTAGGTTAAAGTCTAAATTCTGTTTACAGAAGTTACAAGCAGACCCAACAGCAGGAAGAGAACATGGCACCTTCCAACCATCACCACTGTCCTGGCCCCCTTTAGCCCTACAGATTACATGGAACAAGATGGTTCCAAAAAGTAGAATAGAAAACTCAGTACAAAAATTCTTGTCAATATTTGGTTACAGAGCAGAAGTTTGATTGATCCCAGATCTGGTGACTTTCACATACTTAAGCAGAACAACATAATCAAGGTAGGTGCATCCTGTGCCCATCAACTTCCTAGCTGAGATAGAATAGAATAGAATTAACCAGCTTGGAAAAGATCTCAGAGATCATCGAGTCCAACCTGTCACCCAACACCACCTAATCAACTAAACCATGGCACCAAGTGCCACATCTAGGCTCTTCCTAAACACCTCCAGTGATGGTGAATCCACCACCTCCCTGAGCAGCACATTCCAATGGGCAATCATTCTTTCTATGAAGAACATCCTCCTAACATCCAGCCTAAACCTCCCCTGGTGCAGCTTGAGACTGTGTCCTCTTGTTCTGGTGCTGGTTGCCTGGGAGAAGAGACCAACCCCCACCTGGCTACAACCTCCCTCCAGGGAGTTGTAGAGAGCAAGAAGGTCTCCTCTGAGCCTCCTCTTCTCCAGGCTAAGCAACCCCAGCTCCCTCAGCATCTCCTCACAGGGCTGTGCTCCAGACCCCTCCCCAGCTTTGTTGCCCTTCTCTGGACACCTTCTAGCAATTCAAAATCTTTCCTACACTGAGGAGCCCAGAACTGGACACAGGACTCAAGGGGTGGCCTAACCAGTGCTGAGCACAGGCCAGAATGACCTCCCTCCTCCTGCTGGCCACACTATTCCTGATACAGGCCAGGATGTCATTGGCCTTCTTGGCCACCTGGGCACACTGCTGGCTCACATTCAGCTTACTATCAACCAGTACCCCCACCAGGTGCCTCTCTGCCTGGCCGTTCTCCCTCCACTCTGCCCCCAGCCTGTAGCACTGCATGGGATTCTCCAGTAGCTCATAGCAAAGCCAGAAAGACTCAGAGAAATGGTGAATACAGAGTAAGAAGAGGAGTGAAGATCATGAGAAAGCTAGGATTACGAGATGAATACTGTGCAAACACTCTGTAATTCTTAGCTGTACCAAAAGGTTGTAGTCTCAAGATAAATGTTCTCTGAAAAATAACTCTTCTTGTCATTGTCATCACTAGGAGAATGAGTAAATAAAGTACTTCTTTAGAAACTTAGAGTTGCTGTTCAAGTTTTGATTACAATGACTCAGATTTAGGTCATGTTCCATTTACCATCAGAAGTTTACCATCAGTACATTGTTTTCATTGTGTTTGCCTCTTCATAAGTTACAGACTTGAAGATCCACCTCCTGCATGCAAACACATCACCATGCAAGGTGAGCAAGATATAATTAAAGTTTCTAAGGCAGTTAAACAGCACCACCACCTCAGCAGGAATTTTTGATGTCTTAACAGAAACTCTACCAGAAACTATTCAGTACAAGGGAAAATTCCCTCTTAAAAGATCAAAGATGATCAATTTTCCCAATAAAGGGGAATTATTAGCAGAGTCCCATAGGGATCTGATTTAGATCTTGGCTCATCTTTATGTCTGTAATTGATCTAGAGCTGATGAGGTAGTGAAATGCTTATGATACCAACATAATCACCTAGTATTGAGTAATAGAATGAGGGGAAATGGCCTGAAACTGTGCCAGGGGAGGGTTAGGTTGGAGATGAGGAAAAATTTCTTATGCTGCCAGAGTGGTCAGGGATTGGAACAAGCTGCCTAGGAAGGTGGTGGAATCACCATCCCTGAAGATGTTGAAGAAATATGTGGAGATGGCACTCTGGGACATGGTTTAATGGTCATGAAGGTCTTGGATGGCCAGTTGGACTCTATGATCTTGGAGGTCTTTTCCAACCAAAACAATTTGATGGTACAACAAAGTCAAAACTCATCAACAGTATGAGAGTTTGCAAGGAGCTCAGAAACAAATGAAACCAGCTGAAATGTAGTATTTAAGTGCTTGCATCATCCCAAGAGTGTATTTACATCCCATCAGTGTAATACAACAGTACTGGCTCCTTCAGCAATTCACTCTTGTGTCACTTGGGCTGTTCTCTAAAAGCACAGCTCTCTGGAGAAGAGAAGGCTCCAAGGTGACCTCATTGTGGCCTTCCAGGATCTGAAGAGGGCTACAAGAAGGCTGGGGAGGGACTTCTTAGGATATCAGGGAGTGAAAGGACTAGGGGGAATGGAATGAAGCTGGAGGTGGGGAGATTCAGGCTGGAGGTGAGGAGGAAGTTCTTCCCCAGGAGAGTGGTGAAGCCCTGGAATGGGTTGTCCAGGGAGGTTGTTGAGGCCCCATCCTTGGAGGTGTTTAAGCCCAGGTTGGATGAGGCTCTGGCCAGGCTGATCTAGAGTGGGGTGTCCCTGCCCATGGCAGGGGGGTTGGAAGTAGATAATCTTTGTGGTCCCTTCCAACCCTGACTGATACTGTGATACTATAATGATTTTTGGGTGGTCAAGAACACAAACAGAAGGAACTGCCTTAAAAGGTTACAGAGCACAGAGAAATCCTTATGGAACAATGTGTGAGGTGTTACAGTGTCTGCAATGTCACAGGTGAACCAAAGGACAGAAAATAAAAAGAAGAACAATAACATCATGACTTTCTTCCATTCAAAATAAATTTGTGGAAAAAGAAAGGGGGAAAAAGCAGAACTGTGCATTTATAAACTGAATGGGAAAGGTGAACAGAAGCTAATTACTCATTGTTCTCATTATACAAAACCTTGGGACAACTGCATTGAATGATTAGACAGAGGAAAATAAATACTTCCTCACATACAAGCATTTGTCATAGATATCTTGGAGCCATACATAAAAGTACTGAAAAAGCAGTAAAATAAATTCAAGGGTAGTAAAATAAATTCAAGAATTATTGCCCAAGATGTCCCAGGTGCAAATTATCTCAACAATTCCTTGACTCCAAAAGAGTAGGATCACTCAGCACTTGTTCTGCTTTATTTTGACTCAAGCAGCCCTTAACAGCTACTCAAAGAAGCAGGTTAAGCCTAGAGACCTTTGCTTTCTCTACCTCTGCTGATACAACTCCCTTCTTAATTAGGGGCAAACACCCTAATTTCTCTCTGATCCCACAATGAATCATAGAATGGTCTGGGATGGAAGGGACCTCCAAAGGCCACCTGGTCCAACCACCCCATTTTTGAGATTCAAAGCAGAAGCTCATGATCCATGTCGATCTGCCCTCTGTTGACCTACAACTATGGAATAGAATAGAATAGAATAGAATAGAATAGAATAGAATAGAATAGAATAGAATTAACCAGGTTGGAAAAGACCTCAGAGATCATCAAGTCCAACCTATCACCCAACGCCATCTAATCAACTAAACCATGGCACCAAGTGCCACATCCAGGCTCTTTTTAAACACCTCCAGGGATGGTGACTCCACCACCTCCCTGGGCAACACATTCCAATGGCCAATGGAATGAAGAACTTCCTCCTCACCTCCAGCCTAAGCCTCCCCTGGTGCAGCTTGAGACTGTGTCCTCTTGTTCTGGTGCTGGCTGCCTGGGAGAAGAGACCAACCCCCACCTGGCTACAACCTCCCTTCAGGTAGTTGTAGACAGCAACAAGGTCTCCACTGAGCCTCCTCTTCTCCAGGCTAAGAAACCCCAGCTCCCTCATAGGGCTGTGCTCCAGAACTCTCCCCAGCTTTGTTGCCTTTCTCTGATTGCTATTACTGTG